>NC_068424.1:63628540-63916040 GCF_023373465.1 Oncorhynchus keta | reverse complement strand
TTCAGGGTGGGTGGGAAAGGAGTTGGATGCAGTTGAGTCAGTGAAGGAAACCTGTAGTGGGCTTGTGATATTTGCGTGTTTCTTCCATCCAAAAGGGAGAGGGCGCTCCGTGTCACAAAACTCGGGGCAAGATCGGTTTCTTGCTTTGCTCTTAGTAACAGGGTACCATTGAAAGGAGTGATTACTGGGCTAGCGGTAAATGTAAAGGTGGACAAGCGTCAGTTGGAGTGATGTAAATTTTGCCGCCATTGGACTCTGGATCAGTAGAAATGTGTTCTCTGGAGTGATGATTCACACTTCACCATCTGGCAGTCTGACGGATGAACCTGGGTTTGGCGGATGCCAGGAGAATGCTACCTGCCTGAATGCATAGTGCCAACTGTAAAGTTTGGTGGAGGGGGAATAATGGTCTGGGACTGTTGTTCATGGTTCGGGCTAGGCGCCTTAGTTCCAGTGAAGGGAAACATTAACGCTACAGCATACAAGGACATTCTAGACGATTCTGTGCTTCCAACTTTGTGGCAACAGTTTGGGGAAGGCCCTTTCTGGTTTCAGCATGACAATGTCCCGTGCACAAAGCGAGGTCCATACAGAAATGGTTTGTCAAGATCAGTGTGGAAAAATTTGACTGGCCTGCACAGAGCTCTTACCTCAACCTTATCGAACGCTTTTGGGATGAATTGGAACGCCGACTGCGAGCCATGCCTAATTGGCCAATTTCAGTGCCCTACCTCACTAACGCTCTTCTGGCTGAATGGAAGCAAGTCCCCGCAGCAATGTTCCAGCATCTAGTGGAAGCCTTCCCAGACGAGTGGAGGCTATCATGGCAGAAAAGGAGAGACCAACTTCATATTAATGTCCAGGATTTTGGAATGAGATGTTTGAGTAGCTGAGGAGCTGTCCACATACTTTTGGTCATGTACTATAACACTTAACTAGTTGCCTTGAACTCAGCACCCTAGCAACTCAACAAGCACCAGCTGCTAGCAATTGCCAATCAGCCTCCAGTGCCATTTGCAACACTTAACTAGTTGCCTTGAACGTAGCTCCTCAAACAAGCTCCAGCTGCTACTAAATCAAATGTTATTTTATTTGTCACATACACATGGTTAGCAGATGTTAATGCTTGTGCTTCTAGTTCCGACCTTGCAGTAATATCTAAGAAGTAATCTAACAATTTCAGAGAGGAGGAACTTTCCACCTTCTCCACTACTGTCCCGCGGGGTGGAGATGTTGTTTCCTACCCTCACCACCAGGGGCGTCTCATCAGAAAGTCCAGGACCCAGTTGCACAGGGCGGTGTCGAGACCCAGGGTCTCGAGCTTAATGACAGGTTTGGAGGGTACTATGGTGTTAAATGCTGAGCTGTATCCGATGAAAAGCATTCTTACATAGATATTCCTCTTCTCCAGATGGGTTAGGACAGTGTGCAGTGTCATTGCGATTGCGTCGTCTGTGGACCTATTGGGGCGGTCAGCAAATTGGAGTGGGTCTAGGGTGTCAGGTAGGTATGATATGATCCTTGGCTAGTCTCTTGAAGCACTTCATAATGACAGAAGTGAGTGTTTAAATGTTTTACTCAAGTTGGCTGCGGTGAAGGAGAGTCCGCAAGTTTAGGTAGCGGGCCGTGTCGGTGGTACTGTATTGTCCTCAAAGCGAACAAAGAAGTTGTTTCGTTTTTCTGGGAGCAAGATATCAGGGTCCGCGACTGGGTTGGTTTTCTTTTTGTTGTCCGTGATTGACTGTAGACCATGCCACATACCTCTCGTGTCTGAGCTGTTGAATTGCAACTCTACTTTGTCTCTGTACTGACGCTTAGCTTGTTTGATTGCCTTGCGGAGAGAATAGCTACACTGTTTGTATTCGTTCATGTTTCTGGTCGCCTTGCCCTGATTAAAAGCAGTGGTTTGCGCTTTCAGTTTTGCACGAATGCTCCCATCAATCCACGGTTTCTGGTTCGAGAAGGCTTTAATAGTCGCCGTGGGTTCAACATCACCGATGCACTTGCTAATAAACTCGCTCACCGAATCAGCGTATACATCAATGTTGTTGTTCGACGCTATCCGGAACCTTTCCCAGTCCACGTGATCGAAGCAATTTTGAAGCGTGGAATCTGATTGGTCAGACCAGCGTTGAACAGACCTGAGCACGGGCGTTTCCTGTTTAAGTTTCTGTCTATAGGCTAGAAGCAACAAAATGGTCAGATTTACCAAAAGGAGGGCGAGAGAGGTCTTTGTATGCGTCGCAGAAGTTAGAGTAACAATGATCCATAATTTTGCCAGCCCGGGTCGCACATTCGATATGCTGATAAAATTGAGGGAGCCTTGTTTACACGACTATGATTATAATCAAAGAGAATTCTCTTGGTAGATAATGCGGTCGGCATTTGATTGTAATGTATTCTAGGTCAGGTGAACAAAAGGACTTGAGCTCTTGTATGTTGTTATGATCACACCACAAATCGTTAATCATAAGGCATACACCCCCCACCCTTCTTCTTACCAGAGAGATGTTTCTTTCTTTCGGCGCTATCCGTGACAAAACCAGGTGGCTGTACCGACTCTGATAACGTATCCCGAGTGAGCCATGTTTCCGTGAAACAGAGAATGTTACAATCTCTGATGTCTCTCTGGAAGGCAACCTTTGCTCAAATTTCGTCTACCTTGTTGTCAAGAGACTGGAGATTGGCGAGTAGTATACTCGGGAGTGGTGGGCGATGTGCCCGTCTACGGAGCGTGACCAGAAGATTGCTCTGTCTGTCCCTTCTGAGGCATTGTTGTTTTGGGTCACCTGCTGGGATCCGATCCATTGTCCTGGGTGGTGGACCAAACAGAGGATCCGCTTCGGGAAAGTTGTATTCCTGGTCATAATGTTTGTAAGTTGACATTTCTCTTATATCTAATAGTTAATCCCAGCTGTATGTAATAACATTTAAGATTTCATGGGGTAACAGTGTAAGAAATAATACATAAAAAATACTAAATACAAAATACTGCATAGTTTCCTAAGAATGCAAAGCGAGGCGGCCATCTCTGTCAGTGCCGGAAGTACTAAATGCTAATCAGCCTCAACACCTGTTCTCACTCTCCTTAAGCACCACTACCATCCTACTAAAACCTCACCAAACAGTCATTCTTTTTTTTGCTTTGCATGCAAGACACTGTGTGTGAAAGATCTTTATCGTAAGGTCTACTCAAGTTAGATAACTTACTTAGAAGATTGATCTCATTGCCTTCTATTCCGAGAGGTTTTCAGACTAAATTCCAGACTCTCCATTATCGGGGACACACCACCTCTAACTAGACAGCTGTGTCCGTTGTCTCAGTACCCCAACACCGAGCCTCACAAAGAACCAAAATGCTTTGGCCAGCCTCCAGGCTGATTTGCCCACCGGCCTGCCCGCCGGAGCTCACCATCCTCCCTTCTCCGCATGCGGGGAACGATCGACCCCTACCATCCTGCCCTTCTACAGAACCCCTCCCCTCTGCTCCCGCATCCACTTCTGAGTCATCCAAATCAGAGCCTCCAGTGCTGTCAGCCTGGACTGTTTTTAGTCTACAGAAGAAGCTCCGGGAATGAGGGATCCCGTTCCATTGTAATGATAAGGCAGAGCTGTTCTGCCTGTACGTGGGCTCTCTGGGGGGTAAGCTCCTATGCGTATGGTCCATATTTATCCATTCTGACCAACTTTCTGTGGTACACCTTAACAATGGCCATTCTGACTCCCTCTGTATCATGAGTTTCCTAAGACGTTTAGCCTGGCAATCTGTTAACCAATCGCTTCGTTCTTAGAGCTGCACATTTACCCGGCTAATGTAACTCAATCGTGATTCAGGTGCTTGGCCCCGTATACAGAACCCCTACCAACCCCAGTCCCTCCTTATACATCTATCACATGCCTTTTTCTCCAACAACTTGGTCATTATGTCTGCCTTCATTATACATGCCAGCTCATCCCTCTCCATGCGGACATCCTCCATCCAAACTTTCTCAGTTTGCTTACTGGGTCTCCATGTTCATCCTCTGACCCGAATGCCTCCCTTCTCAAGGTCCTCCAATATCAAATCAAATCAAATCAAATTTATTTATATAGCCCTTCGTACATCAGCTGATATCTCAAAGTGCTGTACAGAAACCCAGCCTAAAACCCCAAACAGCAAACAATGCAGGTGTAAAAGCACGGTGGCTAGGAAAAACTCCCTAGAAAGGCCAAAACCTAGGAAGAAACCTAGAGAGGAACCGGGCTATGTGGGGTGGCCAGTCCTCTTCTGGCTGTGCCGGGTAGAGATTATAACAGAACATGACCAAGATGTTCAAATGTTCATAAATGACCAGCATGGTCGAATAATAATAATAAGGCAGAACAGTTGAAACTGGAGCAGCAGCACAGTCAGGTGGACTGGGGACAGCAAGGAGCCATCATGTCAGGTAGTCCTGGGGCACGGTCCTAGGGCTCAGGTCCTCCGAGAGAGAGAAAGAAAGAGAGAATTAGAGAGAGCATATGTGGGGTGGCCAGTCCTCTTCTGGCTGTGCCGGGTGGAGATTATAACAGAACGTGGCCAAGATGTTCAAAATGTTCATAAATGACCAGCATGGTTGAATAATAGTAAGGCAGAACAGTTGAAACTGGAGCAGGAGCATGGCCAGGTGGACTGGGGACAGCAAGGAGTCCTCATGTCAGGTAGTCCTGGGACATGGTCCTAGGGCCCAGGCCAGTTGAAACTGGAGCAGCAGCATGGCCAGGTGGACTGGAGACAGCAAGGAGTCATCATGTCAGGTAGTCCTGGGGCATGGTCCTAGGGCTCAGGTCCTCCGAGAGAGAGAAAGAAAGAGAGAAGGAGAGAATTAGAGAACGCACACTTAGATTCACACAGGACACCGAATAGGACAGGAGAAGTACTCCAGATATAACAAACTGACCCTAGCCCCCGACACATAAACTACTGCAGCATAAATACTGGAGGCTGAGACAGGAGGGGTCAGGAGACACTGTGGCCCCATCCGAGGACACCCCTGGACAGGGCCAAACAGGAAGGATATAACCCCACCCACTTTGCCAAAGCACAGCCCCCACACCACTAGAGGGATATCTTCAACCACCAACTTACCATCCTGAGACAAGGCCGAGTATAGCCCACAAAGATCTCCGCCACGGTACAACCCAAGGGGGCAACCCAGACAGGCCGACCACAACAGTGAATCAACCCACCCAGGTGACGCACCCCCAGGGACGGCACGAGAGAGCCCCAGCAAGCCAGTGACTCAGCCCCGTAACAGGGCTAGAGGCAGAGAATCCCAGTGGAAAGAGGGGAACCGGCCAGGCAGAGACAGCAAGGGCGGTTCGTTGCTCCAGAGCCTTTCCGTTCACCTTCCCACTCCTGGGCCAGACTACACTCAATCATATGACCCACTCAAGAGATGAGTCTTCAGTAAAGACTTAAAGGTTGAGACCGAGTTTGCGTCTCTGACATGGGTAGGCAGACCGTTCCATAAAAATGGAGCTCTATAGGAGAAAGCCCTGCCTCCAGCTGTTTGCTTAGAAATTCTAGGGACAATTAGGAGGCCTGCGTCTTGTGACCGTAGCGTACGTGTAGGTATGTACGGCAGGACCAAATCAGAGAGGTAGGTAGGAGCAAGCCCATGTAATGCTTTGTAGGTTAGCAGTAAAACCTTGAAATCAGCCCTTGCTTTGACAGGAAGCCAGTGTAGAGAGGCTAGCACTGGAGTAATATGATCAAATTTTTGGTTCTAGTCAGGATTCTAGCAGCCGTATTTAGCACTAACTGAAGTTTATTTAGTGCTTTATCCGGGTAGCCGGAAAATAGAGCATTGCAGTAGTCTAACCTAGAAGTGACAAAAGCATGGATTAATTTTTCTGCATCATTTTTGGACAGAAAGTTTCTGATTTTTGCAATGTTACGTAGATGGAAAAAAGCTGTCCTCGAAATGGTCTTGATATGTTCTTCAAAAGAGAGATCAGGGTCCAGAGTAACGCCGAGGTCCTTCACAGTTTTATTTGAGACGACTGTACAACCATTAAGATTAATTGTCAGATTCAACAGAAGATCTCTTTGTTTCTTGGGACCTAGAACAAGCATCTCTGTTTTGTCCGAGTTTAATAGTAGAAAGTTTGCAGCCATCCACTTCCTTATGTCTGAAACACATGCTTCTAGCGAGGGCAATTTTGAGGCTTCACCATGTTTCATTGAAATGTACAGCTGTGTGTCATCCGCATAGCAGTGAAAGTTTACATTATGTTTTCGAATAACATCCCCAAGAGGTAAAATATATAGTGAAAACAATAGTGGTCCTAAAACAGAACCTTGAGGAACACCGAAATGTACAGTTGATTTGTCAGAGGACAAACCATTCACAGAGACAAACTGATATCTTTCCGACAGATAAGACCTAAACCAGGCCAGAACATGTCCGTGTAGACCAATTTGGGTTTCCAATCTCTCCAAAAGAATGTGGTGATCGATGGTATCAAAAGCAGCACTAAGGTCTAGGAGCACGAGGACAGATGCAATACACCTAAGCCCCCCCCACCCCTTGCTGCCAGCCCGTCACCATCGACATCCTGTCTGCCTGCATCCAGACGCTGTGGTCCGATTATCTCCATTGCAGTCTCTTCCACAGTAGAGTCAATGTTTTTTTTTTAGTTTACTTCCTCATGTGCTATCTACAACCCTTCCTGTCATCCTAGCGAGTCAAATGTCGCCATCCTCGACATAGATTTCACCATCAAACACACCAAACCGATCAGTTTGGCGGAATCACACCAGTGGTCCATACGCATAGGACCTGTCTGCCTGACATCCCAACGCAGCATCCCAGACTACACCGTACAATTTCTCAGCCACTTGTCTCCACAAGCCTATCATTCCTACATCTGCTCCGACATCATCAGGACAGCCCACAACATGCTGAGTCTGGTAACAGGTTTCCTTCCTACAAGGAAGTATTTTTTTCCCTTGCCACCGTCGCTTCTGCTAGGTCTCCTGGGATCTACGGTTGGTTCACTGTGGACATCTTGTCCGTATGCCTGTACTACCTCAACTATATTGCCAACCATTCAGCAACTACAGTCCAGAACCTCTAACTTCCTCTCCAGGGTCTGACTAACTTGGAGTTCTCTTTTTGTGGATTGCCTTCACCACAGCCATCTAACTATCCCAGCCTGACAATAATGTCTACGGGACACTCCAAGCCAAACCCTCCAGAGTCACCCCCCCCTCCCCCAGATCCTTCATCTGCAGATCTTGGCTTCATCCAATCCGTTCTCATTCCCCTTATGAAACTTATTTTCCAATCCATCTCCTCAAATATTCTAAACCCATTTCATGTCTGGTCCTCAACTTGTGAACTGTCAAAGTGAAAAGACTGTTGTAACCATAACCCTTGATTTACATTATCAACTGACAAGCATATACCTCTCAGTGGCGAGTTTTGCAAACCCCCCATTTTTTTAGATACATGCCAGCAAAGCCACTATTCAATACATGAATTGCACTATAACTGTGACAAACGATGCCCACAAACTGTTAGGGCCGACATAAAGCTGTCCCAACAGCAGAGCTTTCTTTTTAGCACAATGGAGTGAATCCTTACCACTGCTACACCTGGCTATCAGCAGAGCCTTGTCTGAGAGCGAAACAGTGCTTTCAGCCTCATTTTCTTAAAACATAGCTGATATGGCTGACTTGCTTCAACAAATGTGGTTTCTACTGACAATTGAGATGTACAAACTATGGCATAAGGGAATGATGGGCAGATAAGAGGCAATCTGTCATTTAAATTAAGACATTAATGAAGGACCTAAGACATACATAATCAACTTTTTTTTCACTTTGAAATTTACAGCAACAGAATTCAGAATATGGGCCATTCTTAGTGCTCTCCCTGTACACCAAGTCAGAACCGTAGGATAAATAAAGGGAGCATATAAGCAGGCAATGAAAGCTCTTACAGTATTCAATGGTGACATTTCTCTAAAACAGGCTATAGGCTACATGTGCACCACCAAGTCAGAACAGTAGGCTAAGTTATGAGTGGGAAAGGGACCAAATTATTAGGGTGAGGCACATGGTCTACTAACACAACTTACATTTTCTTAGCTACAGTATACATCTCTCCCTGGCATATTACATAACTTATGCAGCAGCATACAACATATTTTTGGACTCCCTTGTTGTGCTGTGCTAACTTGAACAGGAGTTGCTGCGATGGTCCTTGTGGGAAAATGTTGTCATCAACATTTGGCATTCTCTGGATTTATGGTGCTTTCAAGACAACTGGAAACTCAGGGACAAAAAAACAAGGTGTATTCATGACGTCAGTGACCTTCGAGTCGATCTCTAGAAAGAGGCCTGAGTTCCTGACTTCAACACGTATTTTCCCAATCGGAGCTCGTTTTTTTTTCTCTCAAAATACCTACTTGTTCTGAACTCACTGAAGTCTGAGATTTTCCAGTTCTGAGTTTCCAGCTGTTTTGAATGCGGCAGAAGTCATGCTGGATTGACAGCATGGCCAGTGTATTCAACCTTTTATGGCCCATGATATTGCATGTTAATGTTTTTCCTTTTAAGCTAGGAAAAGAGACCCTTAAACCCAGACCACACACCCTCTCAACTGAATTGCAAGCTAATGATTGCTTTGCAATGTTTGCAGTTAGCCTTTGATTCCTTCCAAACCACTCATTGTTGAATTGGTGATTTCCAATTTGTTTTGTAATGTTTTATGTCCAATGTCCGTTGAACACCAATATGTTTTATCTATTATTTCTCTTCATATGAAAATCCGTGAAAAATATTTGCCAATAGATTGTCGACTTGATTCATAATTATGACTGCTTGTCTAACTTGCTAGCTACGATTTTGAAGGTATGATGTTGACATGATCAGCCCAATCAAAGCTATGATAGATATAACGTGATTTGACGTCATTTTATCTGTGGCAAATGACCTTAAGCCTTCTTGGATGGGAACTTCTAATGTAAATCTATGGCAGCACCCAAGGGGCTTGAATTTCGGACTCTCCCTGTATATTTTGAGGTGATGTAGTGTCCCCATGATTGACAGAACACTGAGCCAATCACGGCCAACGAGATAACATTACCAACCCCCACGCTCTGTATTTTCTGCTGGTTGCCCCATCACCACTGAAAGTTATAAAGGCTTTAACACCTGCATTTTGGAACTTCCTTACTCAAGAAAGCAAAAAAGAGACCATGTTTGTATGCGGCTTTATTGACTCAATTAACTAATTTATTTAACATTGTTTACAAACTGATATTTATCCGGAGGCTGCATTCATTGTAGCTGGGGATTTTAACAAGGCTAATCTGAAAACAAGACTCCCTAAATTTTATCAGCATATCGATTGCGCAACCAGGGCTGTAAAAACCTTGGATCACTGCTATTCTAACTTCCGATGATTGTGGACTTCAGGAAACAGCAGAGGGAACACCCCCCTATTCGATGCACAATCGAGAGCATCCTGTCGGGCTGTATCACCGCCTGGTACGGCAACTGCTCCGCCCACAACCGTAAGGCTCTCCAAAGGGTAGTGAGGTCTGCACAACGCATCACCGGGGGCAAACTACCTGCCCTCCAGGACACCTACACCACCCGATGTTACAGGAAGGCCATAAAGATCATCAAGGACAACAACCACCCGAGCCACTGCCTGTTCACCCCGCTATCATCCAGAAGGCGAGGTCAGTACAGGTGCATCAAAGCTGGGACCGCTGTTTTTCAGTCTATCTCAAGGCCATCAGACTGTTAAACAGCCACCACTAACATTGAGTGGCTGCAGCCAACACACTGACTCAACTCCAGCCACTTTAATAATGGGAATTGATGGGAAATTATGTAAAATATATCACTAGCCACTTTAAACAATGCTACCTAATATAATGTTACATACCCTACATTATTCATCTCATATGTATATGTATATACTGTACTCTATATCATCTACTGCATCTTTATGTAATACATGTATCACTAGCCACTTTAACTATGCCACTTTGTTTACATCTCATATGTATATACTGCACTCAATACCATCTACTGTATCTTGCCTATGCCGCTCTGTACCATCACTCATTCATATATCTTTATGTACATATTCTTTATCCCCTTACACTTGTGTCTATAAGGTAGTAGTTTTGGAATTGTTAGCTAGATTACTTGTTCGTTATTACTGCATTGTCGGAACTAGAAGCACAAGCATTTCGCTACACTCGCATTAACATCTGCTAACCATGTGTATCTGACAAATAAAATTGGATTTGATTTGACACATTAATGCCAACACATTTTTAGTTTCACGCTTAACAGATGGGGCTCAAAACAGGTGGGGCTCTGCTCTGAATGGCAGGTCGCCACTGATACCTGCCACATTTTACCGAGTTGTAAAGCATAGGGGAGGTAAAGGTTGCATAAAACGCGACACACAAAGTATCCTGGGTGTCCTGGGGGGTTAAATCTAATTTATGCACAAGACACCCAACTGGGGATATAGTCGTTTAAAGAACACCAAAGCACTTTTGCTGCGTTTACACAAGCAGACCAATTCTGATCTTTTTTCCACTAATTGGTCTTTTGACCTATCCGATCTATTCACATCAGATATTTTTCAGAGCTGATCTGATTGGCCAAAGGACCAATTAGTGAAACAAATAATTTGGTTGACTGTGTAAACGCATTTTTTGTAAGGTAAGTAATTTTCTCTACATTCTGGTTTATCCACTAGTTTCTTTTGATGCCACCACGCTGAGCCCTCAATCACCAATCGGAATAGGAATGTCTCGCGAGGCACTTTTCTGAAGAAAAACACAAAGTAAGGAGTGATAACAGAAGTAATTTAACGGGTTTGTAAACTGGGAGATCAAAGGGTGGGAGCACAACATGAGAAATCACTCACGGGTCCTAACCATCAATTTCCCCCCATTCTGTTTAAGTCATTCATCTTCCTTGCGGATTTTGTCATATGCCCCTGACGCTTCCTAAAGAGATAAAGGTCTTGTATTTTTTTTAAAATCTATTCGCGGGGAGAAAACACACCCGATTAAACTCATCCTTTTTTGTGAGCGGGACAATTATCTTCCTGTTCCTTCTGCACTGAAGCCAGCTTATTAAAAATGCATTTGATTCTGATGCTATTATTGCCAGCTTCACATTTTCCCAATCACAAGATTTTGCACTCTTTTGTTCTTTCTCTTTCTTCCTCTCTCTTCACTTTGAAATAAAAAGCTCTTATTTTATAGTTGCTATTACTGAGAGTTTTTCTGGCTGCTAAAGCGCTTCTCCCTGGGGTGCCATGATTCAGCAGACAGAGTAGAAGCCAGAAAAGATTTGGAAAATTGACTGGAAAACTGGCTTGCTACACCTGCCACTGTTGGTTTCCTGGTAGCTGGCGTGGTGGCTTTGTGTGTTTTGACACAATTGTATATTTCTCTTTATTTTTCTCTTTCTCTCTCTCCTCCCTCCCATCATGCCTTGTAGCCAACCACTCCATGGTAACAACCTGCAATGGAGGAGGAATGGAAGCGAGTGATAATGAGGGAAGTGGAGCAGTGTTGAGACGAAAGCTGTGGAATGGGGTGAGATGGGGTGAGAAGTGATGGTGGAGGGAGAAGAAGTGATGGTGGAGGGAGAATGGAAGAAGATAGGGGGAAGTAGAACAGTGTTTGTTGGCAGCAGCACTTATCAAACACTGTTCTGACAGCATAATTTTCCCTGAGCATGGAGCTACACACCTAGGCTTGGTTGGCTGCCATGGCCCCCCCTAACGGGAGTGCTGACATCTGGGGCCGGGGATACATCTGTCACCCACCTAGAGACAACGTGATGGGGAGAGCGCAGCTCTGACCAAATATAAGCGAACCTTAATGGTGCGTGACATCCTTGCCCCATTGGCTTGGGGACAGCTTGCTCGGCCACAAATCAAGTTGTGAATTCTCCCCTATTTTGGGAGATTTGGAGCACAGGAGCTGTCACTTCTGTTGTTTGCCTTAGTGTGTTTGTGTGTATGTACTCTGGTGGGTCTACAAGTGAGCAATGGTGAGCGTTTTTCATAGTCATAACAGAGACAATTTTACATGAGAAGTCCCCAACAGTCAATACCCATTAAAACACAGTCTTATTGATTAGGCAGTAAACGGAAGAAAAAGTACTGATAACGTTTTGATATAGTGTACTCTTATGAATATAGGAAAAAAAGTCTGTGCTCCAATTCAACACTAACATAGACCCTACAGATTAAAGTATGTACAGTATACTTAAGAACACCTTACATGGGCGAAAATAGACAGCTTCAACAGACAAACCCCACAAGATGGATGCTACTGTAAAATAATACCCGCCGAGTTATTCCAATCCATCTCATGCTGCACAACCTCTAACATCATTCTATTCCCTGCCTTCTACTTATTGGAGCTAGCCACGAAAGGTATGACTCCAGCTGTGGCCTTTCACTTATACAACCACAATAGAACATCCTCTCCCAGCAACCTTAATATAACCAAACACATACCTCTCAGCAACCCTAATATAGCCAAACATGCATGTACCTAGACAAGGTCTTGATCTTAATGCAGCTGCTTTCATCCCTGTCACATACAGTAGACAAATGTAGTTTTACTTCTAACTTCCCGGTAACGTTAATATAACCAAACGTGTCCCTTTTACCTATACGACCTTAACATAACCAAACAAGCAGGTAGTGTCACGACTTCCGCCGAAGTTGGCTCCCCTGCCTGTTCGGGCGGTGCTCGGCGGTCGTCGTCACCGGCCTACTAGCCGCCACCGATCCCTTTTTCGTTGTCTGTTTGTTTTGTCTTATTAGTTTCACCTGTGTCCTGTTGTATGTGCTTAATGGGCTTCCTTATTTAAAGCACGTGTACCAGCCCTTGTTTTGTGCGGGATTGTATTTGTGTTATGTTTGGATCGTTAGGTAAAGGTGTTCGTGTTTCTGGACCTGGCACCCTGTGTTTTGGGTGGTCCACATTATTGTCCGCGCCCTGTGTTGTGGGTGGTCCACATTATTGTCCTCGCCCTGTGTTTTGGGTGGTCCACATTATTGTCCGCGCCCTGTGTTTTGGGTGGTCCACATTATTGTCCGCGCCCTGTGTTTTGGGTGGTCCACATTATTGTCCTCGCCCTGTGTTTTGGGTGGTCCACATTATTGTCCGCGCCCTGTGTTGTGGGTGGTCCACATTATTGTCCGCGCCCTGTGTTGTGGGTGGTCCACATTATTGTCCGCGCCCTGTGTTTTGGGTGGTCCACATTATTGTCCGCGCCCTGTGTTGTGGGTGGTCCACATTACTGTCCTCGCCCTGTGTTTTGGGTGGTCCACATTATTGTCCGCGCCCTGTGTTGTGGGTGGTCCACATTATTGTCCGCGCCCTGTGTTTTGGGTGGGCCACATTATTGTCCGTGCCCTGTGTTTTGGGTGGTCCACATTATTGTCCGCGCCCTGTGTTGTGGGTGGTCCACATTATTGTCCGCGCCCTGTGTTGTGGGTGGTCCACATTATTGTCCGCGCCCTGTGTTTTGGGTGGGCCACATTATTGTCCGCGCCCTGTGTTTTGGGTGGTCCACATTATTGTCCGCGCCCTGTGTTGTGGGTGGTCCACATTATTGTCCGCGCCCTGTGTTGTGGGTGGTCCACATTATTGTCCGTGCCCTGTGTTTTGGGTGGTCCACATTACTGTTCGCGCCCTGTGTTTTGGGTGGTCCACATTATTGTCCGCGCCCTGTGTTTTGGGTGGTCCACATTATTGTCCGCGCCCTGTGTTGTGGGTGGTCCACATTATTGTCCGCGCCCTGTGTTGTGGGTGGTCCACATTATTGTCCGTGCCCTGTGTTTTGGGTGGTCCACATTATTGTCCGCGTCCTGTGTTTTGGGTGGTCCACATTACTGTTCGCGCCCTGTGTTTTGGGTGGTCCACATTATTGTCCGCGCCCTGTGTTTTGGGTGGTCCACATTATTGTCCGCGCCCTGTATTGTGGGTGGTCCACATTACTGTTCGCGCCCTGTGTTTTGGGTGGTCCACATTATTGTCCACGCCCTGTGTTTTGGGTGGTCCACATTATTGTCCGCGCCCTGTGTTGTGGGTGGTCCACATTATTGTCCGCGCCCTGTGTTGTGGGTGGTCCACATTATTGTCCACGCCCTGTGTTTTGGGTGGTCCACATTATTGTCCGCGCCCTGTGTTGTGGGTGGTCCACATTATTGTCCGCGCCCTGTGTTGTGGGTGGTCCACATTATTGTCCGCGCCCTGTGTTGTGGGTGGTCCACATTATTGTCCGCGCCCTGTGTTGTGGGTGGTCCACATTATTGTCCGCGCCCTGTGTTGTGGGTGGTCCACATTATTGTCCGCGCCCTGTGTTGTGGGTGGTCCACATTATTGTCCGCGCCCTGTGTTGTGGGTGGTCCACATTATTGTCCGCGCCCTGTGTTGTGGGTGGTCCACATTATTGTCCGCGCCCTGTGTTGTGGGTGGTCCACATTATTGTCCGCGCCCTGTGTTTTGGGTGGTCCACATTATTGTCCGCGCCCTGTGTTGTGGGTGGTCCACATTATTGTCCGCGCCCTGTGTTTTGGGTGGTCCACATTATTGTCCGCGCCCTGTGTTTTGGGTGGTCCACATTATTGTCCGCGCCCTGTGTTGTGGATGGTCCACATTATTGTCCGCGCCCTGTGTTTTGGGTGGTCCACATTATTGTCCGCGCCCTGTGTTTTGGGTGGTCCACATTATTGTCCGCGCCCTGTGTTGTGGGTGGTCCACATTACTGTTCGCGCCCTGTGTTTTGGGTGGTCCACATTATTGTCCACGCCCTGTGTTTTGGGTGGTCCACATTATTGTCCGCGCCCTGTGTTGTGGGTGGTCCACATTATTGTCCGCGCCCTGTGTTGTGGGTGGTCCACATTATTGTCCACGCCCTGTGTTTTGGGTGGTCCACATTATTGTCCGCGCCCTGTGTTGTGGGTGGTCCACATTATTGTCCGCGCCCTGTGTTGTGGGTGGTCCACATTATTGTCCGCGCCCTGTGTTGTGGGTGGTCCACATTATTGTCCGCGCCCTGTGTTGTGGGTGGTCCACATTATTGTCCGCGCCCTGTGTTGTGGGTGGTCCACATTATTGTCCGCGCCCTGTGTTGTGGGTGGTCCACATTATTGTCCGCGCCCTGTGTTGTGGGTGGTCCACATTATTGTCCGCGCCCTGTGTTGTGGGTGGTCCACATTATTGTCCGCGCCCTGTGTTGTGGGTGGTCCACATTATTGTCCGCGCCCTGTGTTTTGGGTGGTCCACATTATTGTCCGCGCCCTGTGTTGTGGGTGGTCCACATTATTGTCCGCGCCCTGTGTTTTGGGTGGTCCACATTATTGTCCGCGCCCTGTGTTTTGGGTGGTCCACATTATTGTCCGCGCCCTGTGTTGTGGATGGTCCACATTATTGTCCGCGCCCTGTGTTGTGGGTGGTCCACATTATTGTCCGTGCCCTGTGTTGTGGGTGGTCCACATTATTGTCCGCGCCCTGTGTTGTGGGCTTGTTATTTTTGTGCCGCATTAAAGTGCACCTTTTCCCAGTGGAACTCTCTGCGCCTGATTCCTTCCTCACCCACCTAGTCCCGCGTGACAGGTAGGGCTTCTTAGGTCCTGTACTTCGCTGCTTTCATCCCTGTCACATACCTGTATCACCGTCTAAATCACAGAGAATTTAAATATTAATGTACACCCGACTTGCCCACTTTTCAACAACAACAGAATGTATTTACAGCAAAGGTTGTCAAGGTTGTGTTCATAAGTGCATGCAACAGAAAAAAACAAAGTATTTATTATAATTATAAGGCTAGGTAGTACCTCCCTGTTTCAGTCAGTTTTCTTCTGCTATGTGCCTGATGATCACTAATACGTTCCCCAACAAGAAACCAAAAAGAAGGGGGAACTAACAAAGAGTCACTAACAACAACCAAAATGAAACAGGTGGGGTTTTAGGAGAGGTTCTCAGACACACATGGGGGTGTCCACTGAAAGTTGACTAGCAACAAGAAACTGGGTCCTAAAAGACAGCAACCATGAGTTCAACAAAATTTGCCCAAGAAAAGGCAAATGAAAACCCACACCAACTTGTTATATGGAGTAAATAGTAAGTGGCGCTAACTAAAGATAACGCAAGATAAAAGGCTTTGTTTTTCACAAACTCAATGAGGAAGAGTCAAGGTCTTCCAACCTCTTATTCCCACTGGGCCAGCCACTCTTACATATCATCTGTGCCAGCACAGGTGAAACTAATAACTGACAAACGAGGCGAAAGGTGCAACACATCCTGACCAACTAGGATGATTCCAATCAGGGCAAGCCACACCCAAACAGAACCAACCTTGAAATCGAAAACGAAATTGAGCAAAGCCCTAAAGCCTATAACATCACGATCTGGTCTTTAGCTCTCTATTATGTTGTTGATGTGAGTTGCAATCCAACAGAAAGTGGCCATAAAGCAGGCTTAGGGGTTACCTTCCAAGGGGTGTTGACCCTACACTTCCCTCTGAAATTGATAAGCACGTGCACAAACACATCACTGAGGCGCACAATCCCCCCAGTCTGAAGTCCCCAAGGAGGAATTGACCTGTGGCTGTAAAGCTCTGTTTGTAGCTAACCTGTCCTTCCACTGATCCTCCATAGCACAGCAGCAGACTAAACACCAAAGACCCTGGTTCAGTGGAATACTACAGGGTTTGTCTTGGACATAGAACCGAGTCCAGCTAAATCTTTGGCCCCTCCTCTTAGATCAGGAGAAGCATCTTTAAGGTTAGGGAACATCAATTAGTCAAAAAAGAGAGGATAGACAACCAAAACCTTGAGAAAGAATGATATAGTCAAAACAGAGGGTAGACAACCAGGTCATTTCAAATCAAGCTGGTGGACAGTGAGACATAAATTAAATGGAAGGTTTAAGATAATGGAGATGGGGGCGTGGAGTTAGATTCACAAATCACTTTATTCTAAGGTGAACAATAGAGTAAGATAAGTACAATCCCAATCACAACATTAAAGGATCTGTTTAGAATTTCTATGGTAGGCTTTTAGAAATACACAACATCTACTTAGAATATACACATGGTGCAAAGACAACAAAACCAATTCTATGAGAAAGTGATTTAAAAGGTATGCAGATAAGCCTATTCAAAGAGAGAGGACCCATATGCAACAAAGAATATGCCTGTTCATTTTAAAGCGCCTCATACATAAAGATGTCATTCCTCCATTTAAATCTAATCCTCATGGCCTTTCTCAATTTGCCGGTTCACATTTTTATCTAAAAAAAAACCTGGTTTGAGGCAACTTTCGAAAGCACAAAAATGCTTTCTAAATATAATATTTATATCATTTGATTACATGTGTGTGGCGCGGCAGAAAGGAACGCTCCCCAAAGCAGATGTAAATCCAGAGGGATAGCGTTCGCTTGCTCTTTCTCCCTGTTGACAGCAAGGCTTTATTCAATGGGACAGACTCTGGCATGAGTTAGCAGGCCTAAAGCGTTCTTACAATATCCAAGGCAGCCAAAGTAGACAGCCCATCCACATGAATAGCAACAGGCACTGACAGAATGAAAGGGCTGACATCGAGCAGATGACTACCCATATCCAGATATGATGTAAGATCATAGTGGTGATATAAGGAGAGTTAAATGGGGAATTCCACCCAGAAGTTGAAATTTGACATTTTGTTCTTGACCTTTCTTTAATGTTTATCTGATATGTCTACCATGTGCCAGGGTGCTAGGAAATTACATCCTGACATCAGCTGTCGGTGCTGTGGTGAGTGCCAATTTTCTATTTATTTAACCTTTAATTTAACAGCGAGTCATGCTGAGACCAAGTTCTCTTTAACAGATGAGCCCTGTTCTCCAAACAAGGGAAGACAAACAATTCTCTTACTTCCCAAGGTGTTTTCGAAGCAGTCAGAAGTATTCTCTCTCAAAGTATGTGGGTAACAAAGATGCCAAAAAAGATTTTCATTAACAATGCAACATTTGGATAAGATGTTTCTCGGGGCAAAAATAGGGTGTTTTTGTGATTTGAAAACTTTCCCCGGTGCTAAGACGAGAGTCGTCTAAACTAAATTCCAATGTTTTACACAGACTCATTAAGGAATCCTCATAAGGTTTTCTGAGAATTTCCCCCACGACTTCCAAAGAAGTTTGTATATATTTTTGACAGCGTTGTGCTTTGTGAAAAGTCCAAATTGTAATTTTCTGGTTGCAAACAGTTTGTTTAAATTGAGGAATCATAATATAACCTGATGTTGTTTTCATGATGACATTAAGACATGTTGACATGTTGACATTAAGACATGTTGACATTAAGACATGATGACATTAAGACATGATGACATTAAGACATGGTGACATTAAGACATGATGACATTAAGACATGGTGACATTAAGACATGGTGACATTAAGACATGGTGACATTAAGACATGGTGACATTAAGACATGGTGACATTAAGACATGGTGACATTACGACATGGTGACATTAAGACATGGTGACATTACGACATGATGACATTAAGATATGGTGACATTAAGACATGGTGACATTAAGACATGATGACATTAAGACATGATGAGAAAGACGTTCTATTTTGCTTCATATCTGTTCAGATAACCAGATTACCGTCTGTTTGCTAAAAGACGTGAAGAAAATGTTGTTTTACAACCTGAACATGATGTTTATAACCTAACCAGTTTTGCCTACCGGGTAGTGTTCCAAGTCTGATTAAAGAATAATGAAAAATCAGCAGGACTTTTGGCCTCAAGGACCAGTCTTGAGAAAAAGGGATCTAAATGATGACCCAGGTCATGAGTTGTCCTCCAGACATGCAGCACCAATTTAAAGGATGTAATAATAATAATAGTAATAATAACAATTGTCATTTGGTGGGTGCTTAAATTTATCCGCTTTCATACACAAGTGTGTATTATGGGCATGTGTGAATTGGAAATGTATTTTTTCACATATCCCAACTCTCCAAGAGTTTTGCCACCAAGTACTAAGTCATTTTTTGCATAGGGGTCAAATACTTATTTCCCTCATTAAAATGCAAATCAATTTATAACATTTTTGACATGCGTTATTCTGGATTTTTGTTGTTGTTATTCTGTCTCTCACTGTTCAAATAAACCTACCATTAAAATTTTAGACCGATAATTTCTTTGTCAGTGGGCAAACGTACAAAATCAGCAGGGGATCAAATACTTTTTTCCCTCACTGTATGTGAAAGAGGTTGGAACTCAGAAGTAATGATATGACAGAACATAAATAAACCTGCTTCGAGAAGATTACAGAAAAAAAGCATCGAATTCACCCGGCCGGCTTCAAGTCGAGCTCCCGGATCTCTTGGGCCATTAATGCAGTGAAAGTTGCCCGATTGACACATAATTACAAAGGAATCTCTGTGTACTCAGCGGGAGACGGAGATCTCCACAACAACAACATCAACCCCTCTTAGATTAGACATGAACAATGCCAGAAGGAAGAAGTGGAAAAGGTCATGGGGAATTATATGGATGTCATACCCCTGTGGATTTGCTGGCCTCATTTTCTTTCTCTGTCCTCTCTTGGATAGGGCCGGCTAGGATGTCTCCCCTGGATAGGGCCGGCTAGGATGTCTCCCCTGGATAGGGCCGGCTAGGATGTCTCCCCTGGATAGGGCAGGCTAGGATGTCTCCCCTGGATAGGGCAGGCTAGGATGTCTCCCCTGGATAAGGCCGGCTAGGATGTCTCCCCTGGATAGGGCCGGCTAGGATGTCTCCCCTGGATAGGGCCGGCTAGGATGTCTCCCCTGGATAGGGCCGGCTAGGATGTCTCCTCTGGATAGGGCCGGCTAGGATGTCTCCCCTGGATAGGGCCGGCTAGGATGTCTCCTCTGGATAGGGCCGGCTAGGATGTCTCCTCTGGATAGGGCCGGCTAGGATGTCTCCCCTGGATAGGGCCGGCTAGGATGTTTCCTCAGGATAGGGCCGGCTAGGATGTCTCCCCTGGATAGGGCCGGCTAGGATGTTTCCTCTGGATAGGGCCGGCTAGGATGTCTCCTCTGGATAGGGCCGGCTAGGATGTTTCCTCAGGATAGGGCCGGCTAGGATGTCTCCCCTGGATAGGGCCGGCTAGGATGTCTCCCCTGGATAGGGCCGGCTAGGATGTCTCCCCTGGATAGGGCCGGCTAGGATGTCTCCTCTGGATAGGGCCGGCTAGGATGTCTCCTCTGGATAGGGCCGGCTAGGATGTCTCCCCTGGATAGGGCCGGCTAGGATGTCTCCCCTGGATAGGGCCGGCTAGGATGTTTCCTCTGGATAGGGCCGGCTAGGATGTCTCCTCTGGATAGGGCGGGCTAGGATGTCTCCTCTGGATAGGGCCAGCAAGGATGTCAACAAACAGCTGTGGTGAGACTCAAGGAGAGAGCAGAGTCTTGTATCAAGAGCAGTGAGCATGAGCATAAATAGCCAGAGTGGTTAAATGAGAGGAAAAGGTTTAATGAAAGGAAAATGATTGAATTACAGACCATGGATATGCAGGTTAATAAGGTCACCACTATTGGATTATTGGGATGCCTTCCTGCCTGCTCATGGGGCATCCGTATGGTTTCTTTTTTACATATGGTATGGTTTCCTTTTATTTTACTTACGAATGGTATGGTTTCCTATTATTTATGACCTTACATAGACAGTTTGACTGTAAAAATACATTTCAGACAGAAAATGCCAAGTATTCGTTTAACCATTTACTAAAAAGATGACCCTACTGGATACATTGCCTTGGCGTTAGGCTCTGCTCCTTCGGGGTAACTCACAGCCAGAGCGTGCATAATGTTAAGATAACAATTATAATTACAGGCAGTGAGCAATGTACGCTGTACCAATCTCCAAAACAGAAAAACTGCTGGCAGACAAACTGTGTATGGAAGAAGCGTACCATTTTAGAGCTTTAATTCAGCAATGCTATCTGTATGACACTATGTGTAGCATGATTGTGGAACTACGCTACTTCCTCCTTGAATGGAATGACAATTTTCTCTGTGATTGGTGTGTGCACCGAACGCACAGACTCTGCCGTGCTGGCATAGTACTCCTGAGACTATTCCTACTAGCTAGCTAGCTAAAGTCGGCTTTGACTAATAACAGTAAAGCAGGCAAATTGATTGATCTGGAGAGGATCAAATTTGGAGCTTCATGTGATGAATATTTTTTTTATTTCATCAATATAAAAGGTCCTTTTGCTATACTTTACTCAGTGGGCCCACATCAACACTTCCCCCCCTCACAGAGACCTTGACAGCCAGACACTTTCCCCCCTCACAGGGACCATGAAAGCCAGACACTTTTTCCCCTCACAGAGACCTTGACAGCCAGACACTTTTCCCCTCACAGAGACCATGACAGCCAGACACTTTTCCCCTCACAGAGACCATGACAGCCAGAGATTTTGCCCCCTCACAGAGACCTTGACAGCCAGACACTTTCCCCCTCACAGAGACCATGACAGCCAGACACTTTTCCCCCTCACAGAGACCATGACAGCCAGACACTTTCCACCCTCGCAGAGACCTTGACAGCCAGAAACTTTGCCCCCCTCACAGAGACCATGACAGCCAGACACTTTCCCCTCACAGAGACCTTCACAGATATACCAACTACTCTCCCTACTCCCAGATAAGCAACAGAAACCCAAAGTGGAACCGTTGCTGGTCTTTCAATCGGTAATGTCCATTCACCACCTTTTCACACTTGCTCTCCGGCTTATGTCCTGCTGCTTAGCTAGAGTGTCTCTGTCTCCGACTCTCCAATAAAGCTCCTTTTCAACCATGTGGGGAAGGCCCAAATGACGATTCTTGACCTTGTCTGCCCCTTCCTACTTAATTTGCATTCCTACTTTTTTCCCCTTCAAATCAAATTTTATTTGTCACATACACATGGCTAGAAGATGTTAGTGCGAGTGTAGCTAAATGCTTGTGCTTCTAGTTCCGACAATGCAGTAATAACCAACAAGTAATCTAGCTAACAATTCCAAAACTACTACCTTATAGACACAAGTGTAAGGGGATAGATAAAGAATATGTACATAAAGATATGTGAATGAGTGATGGTACAGAGTGGCATAGGCAAGATACAGTAGATGGTATTGAGTGCAGTATATACATATGAGATGAGTATGTAAACAAAGTGGCATAGTTAAAGTGGCTAGTGATACATGTATTACATAAGGATGCAGTAGATGATATAGAGTACAGTATATACATATACATATGAGATGAATAATGTAGGGTATGTAACATTATATTAGGTAGCATTGTTTAAAGTGGCTAGTGATATATTTTACATCATTTCCCATCAATTCCCATTATTAAAGTGGCTGGAGTTGAGTCAGTGTGTTGGCAGCAGCCACTCAATGTTAGTGGTGGCTGTTTAACAGTCTGATGGCTTTGAGATAGAAGCTGTTTTCCATCACTCGGTCCCAGCTTTGATGCCCCTGTACTGACCTCGCCTTCTGGATGACAGCGGGGTGAACAGGCAGTGGCTCGGGTGGTTGCTGTCCTTGATGATCTTTATGGCCTTCCTGTGACATCGGGTGGTGTAGGTGTCCTGGAGGGCAGGTAGTTTGCCCCCGGTGATGTGTTGTGCAGACCTCACTACCCTCTGGAGTGGCCACGCAGTCGTGGGTGAACAGGGAGTACAGGAGAGGGCTTAGAACGCACCCTTGTGGGACCCCAGTGTTGAGGATCAGCGGGGTGGAGATGCTGTTGCCTACCCTCACCACCTGGGGGCGGCCCGTCAGGAAGTCCAGTACCCAGTTGCACAGGGCGGGGTCGAGACCCAGGGTCTCGAGCTTGATGACGAGCTTGGAGGGCACTATGGTGTTAAATGCCGAGCTGTAGTCGATGAACAGCATTCTCACATAGGTATTCCTCTTGTCCCGATGGGTTAGGGCAGTGTGCAGTGTGGTTGAGATTGCATCGTCTGTGGACCTATTTGGGCGGTAAGCAAATTGGAGTGGGTCTCGGGTGTCAGGTAGGGTGGAGGTGATATGGTCCTTGACTAGTCTCTCAAAGCATTTCATGATGACGGAAGTGAGTGCTACGGGGCAGTAGTCGTTTAGCTCAGTTACCTTAGCTTTCTTGGGAACAGGAACAATGGTGGCCCTCTTGATGCATGTGGGAACAACAGACTGGGATAGGGATTGATTGAATATGTCCGTAAACACACCAGCCAGCTGGTCTGCGCATGCTCTGAGGGCGCGGCTTGGGATGCCGTCTGGGCCTGCAGCCTTGCGAGGGTCGACACGCTTAAATGTTTTCCTCACGTCGGCTGCAGTGAAGGAGAGTCCGCATGTTTTAGTTGCGGGCCGTGTCAGTGGCACTGTATTGTCCTCAAAGTGGGCAAAAAAGTTATTTAGTCTGCCTGGGAGCAATCAGCGTATTCGTCAATGTTGTCGTCTGACGCAATACGGAACATATCCCAGTCCACGTGATGGAAGCAGTCTTGGAGTGTGGAATCAGATTGGTCGGACCAGCGTTGAACAGACCTCAGTGCGGGAGCTTCTTGTTTTAGTTTCTGTCTGTAGGCAGGGATCAACAAAATGGAGTCGTGGTCAGCTTTTCCGAAAGGAGGGCGGGGCAGGGCCTTATATGCGTCGCGGAAGTTGGTTGCGCAATCGATATGCTGATAAAATTTAGGGAGTCTTGTTTTCAGATTAGCCTTGTTAAAATCCCCAGCTACAATGAATGCAGCCTCCAGATATATGGATTCCAGTTTGCAAAGAGTCAAATAAAGTTTGTTCAAAGCCATCGATGTGTCTGCTTGGGGGGGAATATATACGGCTGTGATTATAATCGAAGAGAATTCCCTTGGTAGATAATGCGGTCTACATTTGATTGTGAGGAATTCTAAATCAGGTGAACAGAAGGACTTGAGTTCCTGTATGTTGTTTTGGCCACACCACGTCACGTTAACCATAAAGCATATGCCCTCGCCCCTCTACTTACCAGAAAGATGTTTTTTTCTGTCGGCGCGATGCGTGGACAAACCAGCTGGCTGCACCGTCTCCGATAGCGTCTCTCCAGTGAGCCATGTTTCCGTGAAGTAAAGAACGTTACAGTCTCTGATGTCCCCCTGGAATGCTACCCTTGCTCGGATTTCATCAACCTTGTTGTCAAGAGACTGGACATTGGCGAGGAGAATGCTAGGGAGTGGTGCACGATGTGCCCGTCTCCGGAGTCTGACCAGAAGACCGCTTCGTTTTCCCCTTTTTCGAAGTTGTTTTTTGGGGTCGCCGGCTGGGATCCATTCCGTTGTCCTGGGTGAAAGGCAGAACACAGGGTCCGCTTCGCGAAAGTCATATTCTTGGTCGTACTGATGGTGAGTTGACGCTGCTCTTATGTTCAGTAGTTCTTCTCGACTGTATGTAATGAAACCTAAGATGACCTGGGGTACCAATGTAAGAAATAACACGTAAAAAAACAAAAAACTGCATAGTTTCCTAGGAACGCGAAGCGAGGCGGCCATCTCTGTCGGCGCCGGAAGTACTGTCTTGGCTATGTCGTTCATCTGGAAGTTAAAGAAGTAGAGGAAGGATTGTGTGGTGCGGAGAGATAACCTGGGACTCTTCTACAGGTGTCCTTGTGTCACGCCTTCAGTGGTTCAGGGTTTGTGCCTCTCAACGCCTCAGTCCAGTGGCTGACTTCAGAGAAGCCACTGTTCAACCTGGTCCAGCTGCCTTATGCTGTGTTTTCAGTTATAGACACATATGCAAAACAGTACATGCACAAGCACACGCACAAGAGTGTATGCGCACGCACACGCACACACACGCACACGCACACACACACACACACACACACACACACACACACACACACACACACACACACACACACACACACACACACACACACACACACACACACACACACACACACACATTAATTGAAACGTGTATTTGGCTTGAAAAGCATGCAATAATTTTATTTTAGATAATTTTGAAAATGACTGACATGTCTCTCTCACACGCGCAGACCTTCCATTCTCCATATATCAAATGCCATGATTTGTGCGTCGAGCACATTGGTCCATTAACAAGACATGTTGGGTATGGTAGATATGTTACAGTGGATTTTAATTGTAAAGACTTTTTATGACATGGCAAGTGGTTGTACAGAGCAATTGTAACAATGAATTACAGATCTAACTGTGTTGGCTTGAGTGTGTACAATTGTATGAGACTGAAACATATTGTGGACGTCAATCATCTGAAGTGCTGACTAACACTTGCTTCTAGCTACTGAACATTCTACTGTGCTCCTTGTCCTCATTTCAGACTTCAAAGCACTTCCTATTAATTCTTTACAGTCTGAGACGTTGGAGGAGGGAGAGGTGCTAAGCTGACATATGGAATTGTTTTAATATGGTTATACTATGGAGGGAGAGGTGCTAAGCTGAACATATGGAATTGTTTTAATATAGTTATACTACTATACTAGCTATTTGATTTTGAATTGTAGGACCCCTTTAGGTATAAAAATATATACAGTACCAGTCAAAAGTTTGGACACACCTACTCATTCAAGGGTTTTTCTTTATTTGTACTATTTTCTACGTTGAAGAAAAGTAGTGAAGACATAAACTATAAAATAACACATATGGAATCATGTAGTAAGCAAAAAAGTGTTAAACAAATCTAAATAAACTCAGCAAGAAAGAAACGTCCCTTTTTCAGGACCCTGTCTTTCAAAGATAATTTGTAAAAATCCAAATATCTTCACAGATCTTAATTGTAAAGGGCTTAACACTGTTTCCCATGCTTGTTCAATGACCATAAACAATGAATAAACATGCACCTGTGGAACGGTCGTTAAGACATGAACAGCTTAATAGGCAATTAAGGTCACAGTTATGAAAGTACCAGACACTAAAGAGGCCTTTCTACTGACTCTGAAAAACATCAAAAGAAAGATGCCCAGGGTCCCTGCTCATCTGCACTACAGGGAGACAGGACGGAGAGTTGATCATCCTCGCAGTGGCAGACCACGTGTAACAACACCTGCATGGTATCGATACATGATATAGAATTTTATTATCAATTTTCATAATTGTGGAACTACGCTACTTCCTCCTTGAATGGAATGACGATTTTCTCTGTGATTGGTGTGTGCACCGAACACACAGACTCTGCCGTGCTGGCATAGTACTCCTGAGACTAATCCTACTAGCTAGCTAGCTAAAGTCGGCTTTGACTAATAACAGTAAAGCAGGCAAACTTATTGATCTGAAGAGGATAAAATTTGGAGCTTCATGTGATGAATATATATTATTTTCATCAATATAAAAGGTCCTTTTGCTATAGTTTACTCAGTGGGCCCACATCAACACTTGTACTGCAGTTAGACTGCACTCTGACTGCAGTCTTTTTTTCGCCAGGGAAGGAACTATCTCGCCGTAAATTGTAGAGGTGGCCCTTTTGAGCAGCATCAATATGAGTCAGATTCGTAACAATGGGATGTGAAGGAGTGTTTAACGTGGGCTGCCCCATTTTCCTCAGCTATGCCTGGAGCGTTCATGGGGCTGGAGATGGGACGATGTGGAAAATGCAACAATACAGTGCCCTGGGGCTCCTATATAGCTGCAGTGCTGAATACATAATGGAGAAAAATGAATGCAACACAGGCATTAAGGTTAAATTAGCAAACAGCAGTGTGGCTGCTGAATCACTTGGTCATTGGAGAATTGTATGAACTCCCATCCACTGCTGTTTTTACATTTGCATGTGTCTTGCTTAGCACACCTGGAATTGTGATTTATTTTTTATTGGACTCCAGAATATGATACATTCCCCTGTGGAAAGCAGAGATACATTCCTTGAAAATGTTTTCAACTTGAACCTCAATCGAAGGAAAAGGCACATGCATGTTATGCCCTCAATATGTCTACATTTTTAAAACCTATACAGAATTGGTGGGTCCCCTACGGGACGGTTGAGCTAACGTAGGCTAATGCGATTAGCATGAGGTTGTAAGTAACAAGAAAATTTCCCAGGACATAGATATATCTGATGTTGGCAGGAAGATTACATTCTTGTTAATGTAACTGCACTGTCAAATTTACTGTAGTTATTACAGTGAAAGAATACTATGCTATTGTTTGAGGAGAGTTCACAGTTATGAACTTGAAAAGTTATTAATAAACAAATTAGGCACATTTGGGAAGTCTTGACACAAAAGTTTGAACAGAATTGCAGTGGTTCACTGGATCAGTCTAAAACTTTGCACATACACTGCTGCCGAAATCTAAATTATGCCTGGGCTGGAATAATACATTATGGCCTTTCTCTTGCATTTCAAAGATGAATACAAAATACCACGTGTTTTCTTTGTATTATCTTTTACCAGATCTAATGTGTTATATTCTCCGACATTAATTTCACATTTCCACAAACTTCAAAGGGTTTCCTTTCAAACGGTATCAAGAATGTGCATATCCTTCAGTCAGGTCTTGAGCTACAGGCAGTTAGATTTGGGTATGTCATTTTAGGCTAAAATTGAAAAAAAGGGTGCGATCCTTAAAAGGATATATTATTAAGTATCAATGCGCACAGTGTTTCCAAAGTCTAAGAAAAGCATCTCCACGTCAAGTCATGTGACTGTTTGAATTTCCTTTAGCGTTCACCTTTATGTTGTCATATATCAATTGTGTAATCTGGGACCTGGACTGATGGAAGAGCTGTTTTGACCAGGGACTAGGAACAGTCATGTTACATGAGTGATGCTCCCTCTTCACCATATAACCTCTAATAAGCCCTCTGCAAGGCTAGTATCAGATGTCTGACTGAGAAAATGCACTTACAATTAGTTTAGCCTTGTCTACTCTGGGGGAAGCGCCTTAAAATGAAGCGCAATGATATGAGTGCTCCTACTGAACTATCTTATTTACTGGTATGAGACGATTACCGCAGATCAACAGGGCATTTGAAATACATGCGTCTGTGAGGTTATTAGAAATTAATATGTATTCATGATGGAATTGTTTGATTTTCAGATTACCCATAGTTCAAATTGAAAGAATTAAGTGATAAAAAAAGAAGAAGAAAACAAAATGGCGCCCCTAAATCACAACATGAATCAAGTTTGAACTTAGTGGTTGAGAAATTGGCTCCAATTACCATTGTGTCTATTGACACCCCCGGTTGGTCTGAATCCTATTCACTGGCATGAGTTCATTTGTTTTTCTCTGATTGTTATTGATGTCCAGAGCTGCTGTGGAATGGAAATGTTTCTCAGAGCCAGAGTTAATGGTCTAAGTGGGAATTGAGTTTCTCTACATAACACTGACCAGACAGAAAGCTTTCCTCGGCCCTTAAAACTGTTTGTCAAGAAGAAGAGAGGTGGTTACTGAGTCCAACATGAAAGTCCAACATTTTGTTTTTGACCCATGATGAAACCTGAAGTACGCTCAGTTTCTATTTTTTGATTGTATGACAAGCGCACAAGCACTTTTCATGTGAAACAGACGTTTAAGCACTTCAAAGCACAGCTTGCTAATTGATGTAGTCAACTTTAGATGAGTCAGTGGCAAGAGGAAGGACCATAACTATCATTATAACATTAGTACTTGCTGCATGACAGCACATTGTGGGAGGATAAAGCAACATTTCCTAGATGATTGATTGTTGTGTTCTGGTAGCATGCTGGTGTTGGCACAGGGTGAGCTAGGCCTTTGCTAAAGTTTGAGGGTGTTTTGAGGGATTTACTTTAGGCTACACAAAGCCTGCCCACAAAGGCTGTGTTGACATTGCAGTGATTATAGACAACTGTTTCCTGAATTTGTGGGGCCTTACATGCAAAAACATTCAAGATGTTGAACATTTAGATGAAAGTATATAGTCCTGTGAATAAGGTCATAGAGAGGTTTGTGTTTAAAAAGCGGGCCAATAGTACACAGCTACTCTTTAGCCTCCTCTGTTCACTTTTAGGCCACCCACCACACCATTAATGTCCTAGTTGAGCGGTAGTCTGCCTCAGCACACCGAGAGAGCAAAGGTTACTGTAAGAGAGCAAAGGTTACTGTATTAAAAAAAATGGTGCGAATGTCAAGCAAGATGCAGAAGGGTATGGGAGCTAGGCGCAGGAGGGTATGGGAGCTAGGCGCAGGAGGGTATGGGAGCTAGGCGCAGGAGGGTCTGAGTTCTAGATTCAGGAGGGTCTGAGTTCTAGATGCAGGAAGGTCTGGGGGCTAGATGCAGGAGGGTCTGGGGGCTAGATGCAGGAGGGTCTGGGGGCTAGATGCAGGAGGGTCTGGGGGCTAGATGCAGGAGGGTCTGGGGGCTAGATGTAGGAGGGTCTGGGGGCTAGATGCAGGAGGGTCTGGGGGCTAGATGCAGGAGGGTCTGGGGGCTAGATGTAGGAAGGTCTGGGGGTCAGATGTATGAGGGTCTGGGGTCGGTTTTCTCAGATGAGTACAGAATGAAACTTCCAGGAGTCCCTGTAATGACTATTTAATGAGAGTCGGAGGGGAAAGGAGGAAGGGAGGGAATGTTAGAAAAGAGGAGAGAAAGTCAATTTTCTGAAGTCTGAACACTGCCCAGATCCACGTTTGCTTGAGCTTCAGTTTGCTGTCTCGACTGGTTATACCGTCAATGTGTCAATGGTACACAACCCTTTTAATAAGTGATATTCACCTGGATTCAAATAAAGAAGTGATGAGTCATTTCTTTATTTTAATCCAGGTTAGTATCGCTTTTTAAAGGGTTGTGTAATGTACACACATAAAATATAACACTGAAAACGAAGTGATGTTGGGGAATTAAGTTTGTTGATTGGCTGGAGACCAGAACTAGTGACAAAACAACCTTTTTAAAATCTTCAGTAGTCTTATATAAATCATTATGAAAGAAATGTGTACTTGTGTTTGAAATAAAAACATTGTATTCTTTCTGTACCTTTTGCAGTCTAAAGGAACATTTTGTCTAATAAGCTCAAACCATCTGATAAGATTACCTTCCTCTGTCTAGGCAACAAAATAAAAAACTGTTCTCAGCCTGGTTTCAAAATACGCCCCTAGCTAGAAAAACCACCAGAGATGCAACAAAGTGGCAAACAATCCAAGCATGGGGTCTTCCTTCTTGCTTGACCTTTGCCATCAGAACAAACAAGGAGGAAGACGTTCCAGCAGGAGGAACACACTCTTCTCAAACTTCGGCCAGGTGCCACGTTTGTTTTGAGAATGCTGCTTCCTCATAGGCTTTCCCTGATCTCCCTGCTCATGAATTTTTTATTCTGTGTAGCAGAACCAGATTAAGCAGCCCAAAGCGCCTGTGAGAAAGAGCTGTGAGATGCTTCTTCCGGTCATGAGCAGGGTATTATCGCTTAACGCACCTGCTTTAAAGGCCAGACATCTCATGCTCTATTCAATCTCTGACGGCACCAGCTAACAGAAAAATTGAGAAAAGTTTCAGAATTCAGAGCTCTGGTGCATAAGGTTAGAATACTAGATGAACATCCCAGCATTCCGTTGATAAACGTCCTCTGTGACTACTTTGTGTTTTGGCTTAAGCTCCTCTGAGAGATTTCTCAAACTCAGTCTCGGTAAAATTTTAGCCAACTGGGCACGGATGTCATTTCAGCATCTATTTTTGATTTACATTTGGTTGAGCTGTCAACTAACCTGAATTCAATATGAAATCAACAAAAAATGTCACTCCGTCTTTGGATTATGTTAAAAGTTGGGTGACAAAAAGATGAAATTCTCTTACACTGATTACTTTTTGCAAATCCAGTCAATTTTCCACATTGATTGAACATTATCACATAGATTTTATTTTGTTGAAATGACATGGAACAACGTTGATTCAAACACTTTTGCCCAGTGGGAGACAGCTTGATGCGCTGAAACTACTCCACCATACAGGGCTCAGCAGGACTGTCAATGATCTATTATAAATGCATTTGATGCCTTGCCTCTCACTTTGGACTAGAAACTCATATTCTGGTCAAATCAGAGAAGGAACAGAGATTCCTGAGCGGATATCTAAAAACATGAACAACTTTCTGAGGTGTCATCATGTCCAACGTGCCCCCTCAATTTGATACATTTTGAAGATAAATATTGACAAGGTATACAAAGAATAAAAGCAAATATATTGAATTCAATGACCCCCCCCGTCAGTGACCCATAAAACATATGGTTGCACGATCACACTGTTTTAGATTATACTCTTATTGGGGCCTTTCAAGAGGCACAGCGGTCTAAGCCCCAAGAGGTGGCTCACAATTGGCCCAGTGTCGTATGGGTTAGGGGGAGGTTTGGCCGGCCAGGATGTTCTTGTCCCATCACTCTCTAGCGACTCCTGTGACGGGCCTGGCGGACGCATGCACGCTGACATGGTTGCTGGGTGTATAGTGTTTCCTCTAACACATTGGTGCGGCTGGTGAAGCAGATGGTGAAGGAAGCAGTGTGTCAAGAAGCAGTGCTGCTTGGCAGGGTCGTGTTTCGGGGGATGCATGGCTCTCGACCTTCGATTCTCCCAAGTCCGTACGGGAGTAGCAGCGACGGGACAAGACTGTAACTACCAATTTAGATATCAAGAAATTGTGGAGAAATAGGGGTAATATATATATATATATATATATATATATATATATATATTATACTCCTGTTACATGTAACATGCTTGTTCCAGTGTTCACTTCTCGATGAACACTGTTATTTTCTTTACAGCTACACTTCTACTGTCCACACAACAAAGCTGCCCAAGGAGACCAACGTTGCACTCAATGCTCTGTCCAAGCTGGCAATAGCTCTAACTCAGTATTAGAGCACCCGTTATAGCTCTCTTCGTAGAGTACACAGGGGCTATGTCCCAATTCTCCACCCTACAGGGGCTACGCCCCTATTCTCCACCCTACAGGGACTACGTCCCCATTCTCCACCCTACAAGGGCTACGTCCCCATTCTCCACCCTACAGGGGCCACGTCCCCATTCTCCACCCTACAAGGGCTACCTCCCCATTCTCCACCCTACAATGGCTACCTCCCCATTCTCCACCCTACAAGGGCTACCTCCCCATTCTCCACCCTACAGGGGCTACGTCCCCATTCTCCACCCTACAGTGGCTACGTCCCCATTCTCCACCCTACAAGGGCTACCTCCCCATTCTCCACCCTAGAGGGGCTACATCCCCATTTTCCACCCTACAGGGGCTACATCCCCATTTTCCACCCTACAGGGACTACGTCCCCATTCTCCACCCTACAAGGGCTACCTTCCCATTCCCCACCCTACAAGGGCTACCTCCCCATTCTCCACCCTTCTCCAGAAGTATGCACTTGCACATTCCCCATCATGGATTTGAAAGGGTAGGATTGGTGTAAACATTGGCAGGAGTAACTTTCCACAATTGCTAAATCCATTCAAGTAGGTATGCACTTGAGGAGAAGGGTGAAGAATTGGGATGCAGCCTTTGATGGATGTGTTGCTAACATTTACGATAGCAAAAGGCCTCCTGGGCCATATACAGCGTTCCTCACTGAGTTCCCTGAATTCCTATCGGACCTTGTAGTCATAGCAGATAATATTCACATTTTTGGTGATTTTAATATTCACATACCCACTCTAAAAGGCTTTGGAGCCATCATCGACTCAGTGGGTTTTGTCCAACATGTCTCTGGACCTACTCACTGTCACAGTCATACTTTGGACCTCGTTTTGCCCCATGGAATAAATGTTGTGGATCTTAATGTTTTTCCTCATAATCTTGGACCATCGGAGCACCATTTTATTACGTTTGCAATCGCAACAAATAATCTGCTCAGACCCCAACCAAGGAGCATCAAAAGTCGTGCTATACATTCTCAGACAACCCAAAGATTCCTTGATGCCCTTCCGGACTCCCTCTGCCAGCCCAAGGACATCAGAGGACAAAAATCAGTTAACCACCTAACTGAGGAACTCAATTTAGCCTTGCGCAATACCCTAGATGCAGTTGCACCCCTAAAAACTAAAAACATTTGTCATAAGAAACTAGCTCCCTGGTATACAGAAAATACCCGAGCTCTGAACAAGCTTCCAGGAAATTGAAATGGAAATGGTGCCACACCAAACTGGAAGTCTTCCGACAAGCTTGGAAAGACGGTACCGTGCAGTATCGAAGAGCCCTCACTGCTGATCAATCATCCTATTTTTCCAACTTAATTGAGGAAAATAAGAACAATCCGAAATGTATTTTTGATACTGTCGCAAAGCTAACTAAAAAGTAGTATTCCGGGCCTCCCGGGTGGCGCAGTGGTCTAGTGCACTGCATCCCAGTGCTAGCTGTGCCACTAGAGACTCTGGGTTTAAGACCAGGCTCTGTCGCAGCCGGCCGCGACCGGGAGGTCCATGGGGCGACATACAATTGGCCTAGCATCGTCCGGGTTAGGGAGGATTTGGCAGGTAGGGATATCCTTGTCTCATCGCGCACTAGCGACTCCTGTGGCAGGCCGGGCACAGTGCACGCTAACCAGGTCGCCAGGTGCACGGTGTTTCCTTCGACACATTGGTGCGGCTGGCTTCCGGGTTGGATGTGCGCTGTGTTAAGAAGCAGTGCAGCTTGGTTAGGTTGTGTTTCGGAGGACGCATGGCTTTCAATCTTCGTCTCTCCCGAGCCCGTACGGGAGTTGTAGCGATGAGAAAAGATAGTACCTAGTAACAATTGGATACGACAAAATTGGGGAGAAAAAAAAATTAAGAAGAAAAAAAAGCAGCATTCCACTGGAGAGGATGGCTTTCACTTCAGCAGTAATAAATTCATGAACTTCTTTGAGGAAAAGATCATGATCATTAGAAAGCAAATTACGGACTCCTCTTTAAATCTGCAAATTCCTCCAAAGCTCAGTTGTCCTGAGTCTGCACAACTCTGCCAGGACTTAGGATCAAGAGAGACACTCAAGTGTTTTAGTACTATATCTCTTGACACAATAATGAAAATAATCATGGCCTCTAAACCTTCAAGCTGCATACTGGACCCTATTCCAACTAAACTACTGAAAGAGCTGCTTCCTGTGCTTGGCCCTCCTATGTTGAACATAATAAACGTCTCTCTATCCACTGGATGTGTACCAAACTCACTAAAAGTGGCAGTAATAAAGCCTCTCTTGAAAAAGCCAAACCTTGACCCAGAAAATATAAAAAACTATCGGCCTATATCGAATCTTCCATTCCTTTCAAAAATTTTTGAAATTCACTGCCTTCCTGAAGACAAACAATGTATACGAAAATGCTTCAGTCTGGTTTTAGACCCCATCATAGCATTGAGACTGCACTTGTGAAGGTGGTAAATAACCTAGGCTCTGCATCTGTCCTCGTGCTCCTAGACCTTAGTGCTGCTTTTGATACCATCGATCACCACATTCTTTTGGAGAGATTGGAAACCCAAATTGGTCAACACGGACAAGTTCTGGCCTGGTTTATCTGTCGGAAAGATATAAGTTTGTCTCTGTGAATGGTTTGTCCTCTGACAAATCAACTGTAAATGTTGGTGTTCCTCAAGGTTCCGTTATAGGACCACTATTGTTTTCACTATATATTTTACCTCTTGGGGATGTCATTCGAAAACATAATGTTAACTTTCACTGCTATGCGGATGACACACAGCTGTACATTTCAATGAAACATGGTGAAGCCCCAAAATTGCCCTCGCTAGAAGCCTGTGTTTCAGACATAAGGAAGTGGATGGCTGTAAACTTTCTACTTTTAAATTCGGACAAAACAGAGATGCTTGTTCTAGGTCCCAAGAAAAAAAGAGATCTTCTGTTGAATCTGACAATAAATCTTGATGGTTGTACAGTCTCAAATAAAACTGTGAAGGACCTCGGCATTATTCTGGACCCTGATCTCTCTTTTGATGAACATATCAAGATTGTTTTAACTTGTTAGGGAAGTGCTCCCGCTGTGGGGATCAAATCAGCGGAAATTTCAAGTGCGCCACATATAGTTTTTGATAAAACTCAAACTTTCATTAAAATGCACATACAATGTACTGAATTAAAGCTACACTCGTTGTGAATCGAGCTACCGAGTCAGATTTGTAAAATGCTTTTCGGCGAAAGCATGAGAAGCAATTATCTGATAGAATGCACCCAAAAGTACTGGAACTTCATCTAAAACGACAGATTTTGCGGCAGCCGGTGCTACCCAAAACGCAGAAGTAAAATATAAAACATTCATTACCTTTGACAAGCTTCTTTCTTGGCACTCCTAGATGTCCCATAAACATCATTTTGGGTCTTTTTTAGATTAAATCGGTCCATATATAGCCTAGATATCGATCTATGAAGACTGTGTGATCAACAAAAAAAATAGCGTTTTTTAACGTAACGTCATTTTTTAAAATGATAAAAGTCAACGATAAACTTTCACAAAACACAAAAAATCTATCAAAATGATCACGGGGCGATGTATATTCTTTAGCTTCACGTCTTGAAATCATGTCCGGATATTTCTCAACCAAAACATCCTGTCGGAGACCGGAAGAAATCGGCTCCCTTGTTTCGGTTTGACCAAGAAACAAATCCGAGACAAATGACAAGACTATTGACATCGTGTGGAAGATGTAGGTATTGCAACCTCGGCTCCATTTAATGTGGGTCTCTTTTAACAATTTTACATTTACATTTAAGTCATTTAGCAGACGCTCTTATCCAGAGCGACTTACAAATTGGTGCATTCACCTTATGACATCCAGTGGAACAGCCACTTTACAATAGTGCATCTAAATCTTTTAAGGTGGGGGGTGAGAAGGATTACTTATCCTATCCTAGGTATTCCTTAAAGAGGTGGGGTTTCAGGTGTCTCCGGAAGGTGGTGATTGACTCCGCTGTCCTGGCGTCGTGAGGGAGTTTGTTCCACCATTGGGGGCCAGAGCAGCGAACAGTTTTGACTGGGCTGAGCGGGAACTGTACTTCCTCAGTGGTAGGGAGGCGAGCAGGCCAGAGGTGGATGAACGCAGTGCCCTTGTTTGGGTGTAGGGCCTGATCAGAGCCTGGAGGTACTGAGGTGCCGTTCCCCTCACAGCTCCGTAGGCAAGCACCATGGTCTTGTAGCGGATGCGAGCTTCAACTGGAAGCCAGTGGAGAGAGCGGAGGAGCGGGGTGACGTGAGAGAACTTGGGAAGGTTGAACACCAGACGGGCTGCGGCGTTCTGGATGAGTTGTAGGGGTTTAATGGCACAGGCAGGGAGCCCAGCCAACAGCGAGTTGCAGTAATCCAGATGGGAGATGACAAGTGCCTGGATTAGGACCTGCGCCGCTTCCTGTGTGAGGCAGGGTCGTACTCTGCGGATGTTGTAGAGCATGAACCTACAGGAACGGGCCACCGCCTTGATGTTAGTTGAGAACGACAGGGTGTTGTCCAGGATCACGCCAAGGTTCTTAGCGCTCTGGGAGGAGGACACAATGGAGTTGTCAACCGTGATGGCGAGATCATGGAACGGACAGTCCTTCCCGGGAGGAAGAGCAGCTCTGTCTTGCCGAGGTTCAGCTTGAGGTGGTGATCCGTCATCCACACTGATATGTCTGCCAGACATGCAGAGATGCGATTCGCCACCTGGTCATCAGAAGGGGGAAAGGAGAAGATTAATTGTGTGTTGTCTGCATAGCAATGATAGGAGAGACCATGTGAGGTTATGACAGAGCCAAGTGACTTGGTGTATAGCGAGAATAGGAGAGGGCCTAGAACAGAGCCCTGGGGGACACCAGTGGTGAGAGCGCGTGGTGAGGAGACAGATTCTCGCCACGCCACCTGGTAGGAGCGACCTGTCAGGTAGGACGCAATCCAAGCGTGGGCCGCGCCGGAGATGCCCAACTCGGAGAGGGTGGAGAGGAGGATCTGATGGTTCACAGTATCGAAGGCAGCCGATAGGTCTAGAAGGATGAGAGCAGAGGAGAGAGAGTTAGCTTTAGCAGTGCGGAGCGCCTCCGTGATACAGAGAAGAGCAGTCTCAGTTGAATGACTAGTCTTGAAACCTGACTGATTTGGATCAAGAAGGTCATTCTGAGAGAGATAGCGGGAGAGCTGGCCAAGGACGGCACGTTCAAGAGTTTTGGAGAGAAAAGAAAGAAGGGATACTGGTCTGTAGTTGTTGACATCGGAGGGATCGAGTGTAGGTTTTTTCAGAAGGGGTGCAACTCTCGCTCTCTTGAAGACGGAAGGGACGTAGCCAGCGGTCAGGGATGAGTTGATGAGCGAGGTGAGGTAAGGGAGAAGGTCTCCGGAAATGGTCTGGAGAAGAGAGGAGGGGATAGGGTCAAGCGGGCAGGTTGTTGGGCGGCCGGCCGTCACAAGACGCAAGATTTCATCTGGAGAGAGAGGGGAGAAAGAGGTCAGAGCACAGGGTAGGGCAGTGTGAGCAGAACCAGCGGTGTCGTTTGACTTAGCAAACGAGGATCGGATGTCGTCGACCTTCTTTTCAAAATGGTTGACGAAGTCATCTGCAGAGAGGGAGGAGGGGGGGGGGAGGAGGATTCAGGAGGGAGGAGAAGGTGGCAAAGAGCTTCCTAGGGTTAGAGGCAGATGCTTGGAATTTAGAGTGGTAGAAAGTGGCTTTAGCAGCAGAGACAGAGGAGGAAAATGTAGAGAGGAGGGAGTGAAAGGATGCCAGGTCCGCAGGGAGGCGAGTTTTCCTCCATTTCCGCTCGGCTGCCCGGAGCCCTGTTCTGTGAGTTCGCAATGAGTCGTCGAGCCACGGAGCGGGAGGGGAGGACCGAGCCGGCCTGGAGGATAGGGGACATAGAGAGTCAAAGGATGCAGAAAGGGAGGAGAGGAGGGTTGAGGAGGCAGAATCAGGAGATAGGTTGGAGAAGGTTTGAGCAGAGGGAAGAGATGATAGGATGGAAGAGGAGAGAGTAGCGGGGAGAGAGAGCGAAGGTTGGGACGGCGCGATACCATCCGAGTAGGGGCAGTGTGGGAAGTGTTGGATGAGAGCGAGAGGGAAAAGGATACAAGGTAGTGGTCGGAGACTTGGAGGGGAGTTGCAATGAGGTTAGTGGAAGAACAGCATCTAGTAAAGATGAGGTCGAGCGTATTGCCTGCCTTGTGAGTAGGGGGAAGGTGAGAGGGTGAGGTCAAAAGAGGAGAGGAGTGGAAAGAAGGAGGAGAGGAATGAGTCAAAGGTAGACGTGGGGAGGTTAAAGTCACCCAGAACTGTGAGAGGTGAGCCGTCCTCAGGAAAGGAGCTTATCAAGGCATCAAGCTCATTGATGAACTCTCCGAGGGAACCTGGAGGGCGATAAATGATAAGGATATTAAGCTTGAAAGGGCTGGTAACTGTGACAGCATGGAATTCAAAGGAGGCGATAGACAGATGGGTAAGGGGAGAAAGAGAGAATGACCACTTGGGAGAGATGAGGATCCCGGTGCCACCACCCCGCTGACCAGAAGCTCTCGGGGTGTGCGAGAACACGTGGGCGGACGAAGAGAGAGCAGTAGGAGTAGCAGTGTTATCTGTGGTGATCCATGTTTCCGTCAGTGCCAAGAAGTCGAGGGACTGGAGGGAGGCATAGGCTGAGATGAACTCTGCCTTGTTGGCCGCAGATCGGCAGTTCCAGAGGCTACCGGAGACCTGGAACTCCACGTGGGTCGTGCGCGCTGGGACCACCAGATTAGGGTGGCCGCGGCCACGCGGTGTGGAGCGTTTGTATGGTCTGTGCAGAGAGGAGAGAACAGGGATAGACAGACACATAGTTGACAGGCTACAGAAGAGGCTACGCTAATGCAAGGAGATTGGAATGACAAGTGGACTACACGTCTCGAATGTTCAGAAAGTTAAGCTTACGTAGCAAGAATCTTATTGACTAAAATGATTAACATGATACAGTACTGCTGAAGTAGGCTAGCTGGCAGTGGTTGCGTTGTTGACTTTGTAGGCTAGCTGGCAGTGGCTGCGTTGTTGACACTACACTAATCAAGTCGTTCCGTTGAGTGTAATAGTTTCTACAGTGCTGCTATTCGGGGGCTAGCTGGCTAGCTAGCAGTGTTGATTACGTTACGTTGCGTTAAAAGAACGACAATTGGTTGAAGTTGCGAATGGATATATTTTCCCATTTTCAGTGATCAGATTTTCCTGCACTTTTCGATGAAACGCACGTTCTGTTATAGTCACAGCCGTGATTTAACCAGTTTTAGAAACGTCTGAGTGTTTTCTATCCACACATACTAATCATATGCATATATATGCATATGCATATACTATAGTCCTGGCATGAGTAGCAGGGCGCTGAAATGTTCGCAGCTTCCTTAAGATTAAAGACAGCTTTTTTCCATCTTCGTAACATTGCAAAAATCCGAAACTTTCTGTCCAAGAATGATGCAGAAAAATGAATCCATGCTTTTGTTACTTCTAGGTTAGACTACTGCAATGCTCTACTTTCCAGATAAAGCACTAAATACACTTCAGTTAGTGCTAAATAAGGCTGCTAGAATCCTGACTACAACCCCAAAATGTTATCCTATTACTCCAGTGCTAGCCTCCCTACACTGGCTTCCTGTTAAGGCCAGGGCAGATTTAAAGGTTTTACTGCTAACCTACAAAGCATTAAATGGGCTTGCTCCTACCTATCTTTCCGATTTGGTCCTGCTGTACACACCTACACGTACGCTACGGTCACAAGACGCAGGCTTCCTAATTGTCCCTAGAATTTCTAAGCAAACAGCTGGAGGCAGGGATTTCTCCTATAGAGCTCAATTTTTATGGAATGGTCTGCCTACCCATGTGAGAGACGCAAACTCGGTCTCAACCTTTAAGTCTTTACTGAAGACTCATCTCTTCAGTAGGTCATATGATTGAGTATAGTCTGGCCCAGGAGTGTGAAGGTGAACGGAAAGGCTCTGGAGCAATGAACCGCCCTTGCTGTTCTCCTCTCTCCACTGGGATTCTCTGCCTCTAACCCTATTACAGGGGCTGAGTCACTGGCTTACTGGTGCTCTTCCATGCCGTCCCTAGGAGTGGTGCGTCATTTGAGTGGGTTGAGTAACTGACGTGATCTTCCTGTCTGGGTTGGCGCCCCCCTGGGTTGTGCCATGGCAGAGATCTTTGTGGGCTATACTCGGCCTTGTCTCAGGATGGTAAGTTGGTGGTTGAAGATATCCCTCTAGTGGTGTGGGCGCTGTGCTTTGGCAAAGTGGGTGGGGTTACAACCTGCCTGTTTGCCCCCCCCCCCCTCATCAGATGGGGCCACAGTGTCTCCTGACCCCTCCTGTCTCAGCCTCCAGTATTTATGCTGCAGTAGTTTATATGTCGGGGGGCTAGGGTCAGTCTGTTATATCTGGAGTACTTCTCCTGTCTTATCCGGTATCCTGTGTGAATTTAAGTATGCTCTTCCTAATTCTCTCTTTCTCTCTTTCTTTCTCTTTCTCGGAGGACCTGAGCCCTAGGTCCATGCCTCAGGACTACCTGGCATGATGACTCCTTGCTGTCCCCAGTCCACCTGGCCGTGCTGCTGCTCCAGTTTCAACTGTTCTGCCTGCGGCTATAGAACCCTGACCTGTTCACCGGACGTGCTACCTGTCCCAGGCCTGCTGTTTTCAACTCTCTAGAGACAGCAGGAGCGGTAGAGATACTCTTAATGATCGGCTATGAAAAGCCAACTGACATTTACTCCTGAGGTGCTGACTTGTTGCAACCTCGACAACTACTTTGATTATTATTATTTGACCATGCTGGTAATTTATGAACATTTGAACATCTTGGCCATTTCTGTTATAATCTCCACCCGGCAAAGCCAGAAGAGGACTGGCCACCCCACATAGCCTGGTTCCTCTCTAGGCTTCTTCCTAGGTTTTGGCCTTTCTAGGGAGTTTTTCCTAGCCACCGTGCTTCTACACCTGCATTGCTTACTGTTTGGGGTTTTAGGCTGGGTTTCTGTACAGCACTTTGAGATATCAGCTGATGTAAGAAGGGCTATATAAATACATTTGATTTGATTTGACAGCAGCTCCCACATTCTCAAGTTTGATGTAGGTTAATTGTTTCACGCTCTGGCTGGGAAATTAACGCTTTGCTTTGGCTCCGAACAGACAAAACTCCCCTTGCTTCCCAGAACACATACGTTTTGCCCCCAGTGTTTTTGTCAGAGCTGCTCTAGCTAGAGAGGAAGCCGACCCCTTCTGACACTCTGCTGCTCTACCTGGGCTAGCTTGGCTGGTGAAGGGGCAAGGATGGTCATTTGTTTGTATACTGGCTGATTCGAGAGCGGGGAGTCGATCAGCAAACTGCTATTTGCCAGCTATCTGCCTGAGTAAAATGTAAATAATTCAAGTACTGTAAGTTGATGACTTGTTTGGTTAAAGGTTCCCTAGATGTGATGGAGAACAGGAGAGGGTGGATGGAATGAGAGGAGAGGGGGTACGAGGAATGAGCAGAGGATTTTCATTGACTGAACCAATCCAGTAATTACATACACTATAATATATGATATAATATATATAATAATATATAATATATATATATATATATGCCATTTAATATATATATAATTATATATTGTGGTCCTTCTGTAGCTCAGTTGGTAGAGCATGGCGCTTGTAACGCCAGGGGTTCGATTCCCGGGACCACCCATACCCATACGTAGAATGTATGCACACATGACTGTAAGTCGCTTTGGATAAAAGCGTCTGCTAAATGGCATATATTATTATATATTACATACACTACAGATGGAGATTACATACACAGATGAATTACATACACATCCCAGATGACACGATATTCCCTATGGGTCCTGGTCAAAAATAATGCACTATATAGGGAACAGGGTGTCATTTGGGACGTACGTTGGATATACAGTGCATTCGGAAAGTATTCAGACCCCTTGACTTTTTCCACATTTTGTTACGTTACAGCCTTATTCTAAAATATATTCAATTGTTGTTTTCCCTCATCAATCTACACACAATACCGCATAATGAAAAAGCAAAAACAGGTTTTTCGAAAAAAAATTACATTGATTTTTAAAATTATGAAATATTGCATTTACATAAGTATTCAGACCCTTTACTCAGTACTTTGTTGAAGCACCTTTGCCAAGTATTCAGACCCTTTACTCAGTACTTTGTTGAAGCACCTTTGCCAGCGATTACAGTCTTGAGTCTTGGGTATGACGCTACAAGCTTGGCACACCAGTATTTGGGGAGTTTCTCCCATTCTTCTCTGTAGATCCTCTCAAGCTCTGTTAGGTTAGATGGAGAGCATAGCTGCACAGTTATTTTCACGTCTCTCCAGAGATTTTCAATCAGGTTCAAGTTCGGGATCTGGCTGGCCCACTCAAGGACATTCAGAGACTTGTCCCGAAGCCACTCCTGGTTGGCTTGGCTGTGTGCTTACGGTCATTGTCTTGTTGGAAGGTGAACCTTCACCCCAGTCTGAGGTCCTGACCACTGTGGAGCAGGTTTTCATCAAGGATCTCTCTGTACTTTGCTCCATTCGTCTTTCCCTCAAGCCTGACTAGTCCTCCAGTTCCTGAAGCTGAAAAACATACCAACAGCATGATGCTGCCACCACCATGCTTCACTGTAGGGATAGTGCCAGGTTTCCTCCAGATGTTCAATATTGGTTTCATCAGACCAGATAATCTTGTTTCTCATGGTCTGAGTCCTTTACGTGTTTTCAACAAACTCCAAGCGAGCTGTCATTTGCAAAAAAATCTAAAAACCTGTTTTTGCTTTGTCATTAGGGGGAATTGTGTGTAGATTGAGGATAAAAAAAAAAACTATTTTAGAATAAGATTGTAACGAAACACAATGTGGAAAAAGTCAAGGGGTTTGAATACTTTCCGAATGCACTATACAAACATACAATGTGTTTGTTTCCCTCTTGACTGATGACCAAGTCATACAGCAGCACTGGTAATAATTGTGCAACTAGCCGACAGCATATTTTGCAAATGAGATGCGGCATTTCTAGTCAGTCATCGGGAGCACAATATTATGCAGTCTACACATTATGAATACTCACTTCATTTTCCTCTATTTTCAATGCATACATCCCTTGTCCCTCCATGCAATGTGGAACAGCATGTAGTCATTGGGGAAACCTATTTTTTGTCCCATAGAAATTAACTGTACGAATCATACACATCTCAAGTTGGTGCATGAGCATTTAGGTCACAGACGCGTCTTTGGTTAAAATCAGATTTGGTCGCCTGCAGCAACAAGTGTCTCTATTCTATTGTGGGATACAACACCCACTCTGGGGGGACTGCAAAATGTGGAGATTTCTTGTTGTGCGACTTATGAACACACACATTTTCATAACATAAACATATGCATACAACTTATAGTATCACATTTGCCTTGGCACATCCACATCTTCTGTAATGAACAATGATCACCTCCTGCCTATAGATGATTTTCATCACCACCATCACCTTCTCCACCGTCATTCTTCTTGTTCTTCTCAAATCTCTGGATTTCATACCTCAAACGACCCCTCCGTGTTTTGATTACATCAGTGGTCCCCACCACCTGGTGCTGCTCTCTTAAGGCAGGCACCTTCAAATACCAAAAAACAACCAGCCATCTTCCGTCCCTGTGTCTATATTTGTATTTAATGATGTGGTTGCCGAGGCTTGGAAGATTTGCATTTGAAAAATATGTCGGTGAATCCCTTTCTTTGCCACATCTTTTTTTTTTACTTGAAGTTTAGCTCGCTTTAAGATGGGTGACTCAGAGATAGTTTCACCTTCCTCTCTTTCCCCCTCCTCACTCCCTCCTCCCCACTCCTAGAACTTCAATAGGCCTTGGAGCGAAGTCTGTGTGTAGAGGTACTTGCAGGGCTCTCTGCTTGAGGCAGCCTTTGAGCTCTACTTCATACTGCTGCCGAGACCCTGTGGTGTATTTTTTCTCTTTTTTTGCGAGCAGTCATGTCTGTTTGCGATATTACGACCACGAAGTTACAGCAAACAACGAACACTGGGATATGTTTTTAGCAGATCTATGCCTTGTCCAGGATACTTGCTACTCTGCATGGCATTGTTTCTGGAACATTGTTGCCTATAGTCTCCATAATGAATACAAACTGTGGCGCACAATTGAATAAAACAGTAGCAACGTAGACTCCAATCCAATAAGCGGGAATAAATGGAGCTTTTGTACGAGGCCAGGTGAGTGTATCTAATCCCCTTAATGAGACAGAAACATCCACATACTTTTCTTTTCTGCAAACTGTCTGGAGAAATGTAGGCCACCCAAATGTCTCTGTGTCCTATCCATATCAAATTAACAAAATGTTTATGAATGTCTGTCTGTCTGTCTGTTTAAAGCTGCTTTATGTGTGGGGACTGGGGGCAGGATGATACAGGTTTTCAGAGAATGTGTCCCAAATGGCACCCTATTCCCTATGAATACCATAGGGCTCTGGTCAAAAGTAGTGCACTGTGTAGGGAATAGGGTGCCATTTGGGACAAAGGCAGGGGCTTTAATGACTGAATCTATTATTAAATGCACAACATTTGGAATTACATAGGAAGTAAAAGGATCGCCTGCAGATATTAGCATCTGTCTAATTCTGTCTTGAACAAAATAATATTAATTTATTTGGCTCTCTTTTTTGGGAATTGAGCTACTTAAACGGGCAATCTGGGATCACCTCTTTACAACTTATTTAAAAGTTTAAAAAATGACCAATCCCAGATTGCCCTTTAAGGAAATGATAACTATCTTGATGTGGTTGAGATATTTTCATTGCTCTATCACCACCACAATGAGCATCTAGTACTTTTTCTATTTCTGTATTTTTGTGGGAAAGAAATGAATTTGTCGGACAGTGATGACAATCTAACTAAATCTAACTCTGGAACAGCTGTGCCTACCCACCTCAGGAACACACAATTTAGAAATGTGAATTATAGCAGATACCAAAAGCCCACCAGTAGAAATAATATTGGGCCTCTTGTATCGTGAGTTAGAAATAGCATAATTAAATATGGTTAGTAGGAAAATGAGGCACAGGACTTCGATAACCAAAGAATGTATGACGAAGGTGGTGTTCAAGACGTAAAAACACTACAAGTTTAAAATAATTCAGCAGATTCATGAGGGTCGTCTGTTACCGTGTTACTTGTGAGCTGGATCCGTACACACGCAGTTTGCACAACTGATGTACAACACTGTTTTGATACAACAGAGTTTGTCTGCACAAAAGTGTTTACACAATGATTGTCGAGACACAGAACGCACAATAGTTGTGTAATAACTTTTGTGCAGACAAACTCTCTGCTGTATCACAAAAATATCTGTTGTATCCCAACTGTTGTGTCAAATGTGCTGTACATCAGTTGTACAACCTGAGTTTGTATGGGGCCTGGTTATTTTGCAGCAGGGAGTTAGGAGGGAGGAAAGGAACGTATTGGAACAATAACCAGGCAAACACTGGTGATGTCTCCCCCGGCGCCCGTTCCAACCACCCAACCATTCTCTACCCTCTCGTCTCTATGGCAACCATCGTCTTTTAAAGGCTCCCAAACCCTGGATTTAATTTGTATCTGGCAGTTACATGGCTGCCGGTCCAACTGTGTGTAACCGAGTAAATGGGTCTTTAGATGCTTTGGTCTGTGAAGCAGCGACATTTGTAAAGTTGGACCAATTCTTCTTCTTCAAAAACATTTTTTTTATCTCGTCTTCTGTAGTAATGATCATCATCTGACGCACTGAACCAGCCTGCATCAATTATTCATGTTAACCTCTGAGTAATACAAGGTTGCCCTCACGTTGAATCACAAACACGGAGGAGATTTAAACCTATGCATCCCAAATAGACCCTTATTCCCGATGTAGTGTAGTACTTTTGACCAGGGCCCGTAGGCCCATTTGGGATGCACCCTATTACTTTTCTGCACCCCGTGTTTGGACGCAGATGGACATAGGCTGGTGACTGTGGTTGACTGGATTTGCCTAACCCCAATGCGATTTAGAATCTATTGCAGTCAATTGATCAATTGCCAGTTATTGCTGTTTCTCTTACAAGCTCTAGTTGAGTGGTGGAGTGGTGGGGTGTATAGCATGCAAGCTTCTCTTCTGAGGATAGATATAAAGGGGATTGTTGGGCCTTATCGAGCAGCAGTTTGGAATCTGTGTTTTTGAAGTTTCTCTTGCTCTCTGTAGGAGTCAGCTGTTGAAGAAGAGTGTGTAATTCTGCCCCGCTTCCACTCTGGCAGCCATGATGGAGCCATCCTGAGATGGATGTTGAGCTGACTGGTTATCAGGCACATTCCACATTCAAATTAAATTGATTAGATTATAATCTGGGTGTGTTGTTTCAACTTTATGTTCTCACTAGAAAAGTGCAAAGAGATGTTAATTCAGGTTCGGTGTGCGTTCCCACTTGAATTTGGTTTAAAGGGTAGTGAATTCGCTCATACTTTGAGATTTTGCTGCCAAGCAAGATCTCAGTTGTCAGACACTGTTTTTTTCTCTCAGAGATTATTCTGAATTGAAGACACGTGTAACCACGCTAAATCTTAGTTGATAGTAATTTACTCTGTGTATTCTCTAATGTATCATGTATTTCATGTACACTGGAATTGTTTGAGTGTCAATCATTTAGTGACATACATTCTATTAGTTGAATTGAGTAAATGCATTCCTTGTTTTACAGAGTCTTTCTTTGATTGACTATATGCCTATAATTTAGTAGGTCTATTGATAGTTGTTAATTACACTATATGCATAGCACATGCTTAGGTACCAACTTGACATCCCTGAGCTGGGGATATAGATGGCGCCGGTTGAGATGGCTGCTGTTTTACGGGCTCCTAACCTATTGTGTGTGTAGTTCCGCAATATTTGGAACTTATTTTGTACATAATGTTTCTGCCACCATCTCTTATGACCGAAAAGAGCTTTTGGATATCAGGACAGCGATTACCTTGAACAGTGATTACGTTGAACTGGATGAAGATTTATTCTTTAACGAGTCAAACATGAAGGATTTACTTCAGACACCCAACAAGGCCAACATCCCAGTCATTCGCATGAAGAAGAGACGGCGATATTGGGGACGCAGTTTGGGGTGCCTTGTAAGGATCCGACGGGGAGTGAGTAATCCCCCTCTACCATCAGTCCTATTAGCCAACGTGCAATCATTGGATAACAAAATGGATGAGCTTCGATCAAGACTATCATATCAACGGGACGTGATAAACTGTAATATCTTATGTTTCCAAGAGTTGTGGCTGAGCGACGACATGGATAACATACAGCTGGCTGGGTTTTCAGTCCATTGGCAAGATAGAACAGCTGCCTCCGGTAAGACAAGGGGTGGCGGTCTGTGTCTATTTGTAAATAACAGCTGGTACATGAAATCTAATATTAAGGTAGTCTTGAGGTTTTGCTCGCATGAGGTAGAGTATCTCATGATAAGCTGTAGATAACCCTATTTACCAAGAGAGTTTTCATCTTTATTTTTTGTAGCTGTCTATTTACCACCACAAACCAATGCTGGCACTAAGACGGTACTCAACGAGCTGTACAAGGCCTTAAGCAAACAAGAAAAGGCTCATCCAGAGGAGGCGCTCCTAGTGGCCAGGGACTTTAATGCAGGGAAACTTAAATCCGTTTTACCTAATCCGTTTGCTCCCCCTCGCCCTCCATTTGGCCAATCTGACCATAACTCTATCCTCCTGAATCCTGCTTACAAGCAAAACTAAAGCAGGAATACCAGTGACTCGTTCAATAAGGAAGTGGTCAGATGACGCTGATGCTAAACTACAGGACGGTTTTGCTAGCACAGACTGGAATATATTCCAGGATTATTCTGATGGCACTGAGTAGTACACAACATTAGTCACTGGCTTCATCAATAAGAGCATCGATGACGTTGTCCCGACAGTGACCGTCCGTACATATCCCAACCAGAAGCCATAGATTACAGGCAACATCCACACTGAGCTATAGGGTAGAGCTGCCGCTTTTAAGGAGTGGGACTCTAATGCGGACGCTTATGAGAAATCCCGCTATGCCCTCAGATGAACCATCAAACAAGCAAAGTTCCAAAACAGGACTAAGATTGAATCATACTACACCGGCTCTGTCGCGCATCGAATGTGGCAGAGCTTGCAAGCTATTACAGACTACAAAGGGAAGCAAAGCCGCGAGGTGCCCACTAACACGAGCCTACCAGACGAGCTAAATCACTTCTATGCTCGCTTAGAGGCAAGCAACACTGAAGCATGCATGAGAGCATCAGCTGTTCCGGATGACTGTGTGATAACGATCTCCGGAGCCAATGTGAGTAAGATCTTTAAACAGGTCAACATTCACAAGGCCGCAGGGCCAGATGGATTACCAGGATGCGTACTCCGAGCGTGAGCTGACAAACTGGCAAGTGTGTCACGGTCGTCCTCCTCTTCATCTGAAGAGGAGAGGCGAGAAGGATCGGAGGACCAAAATGCGGTGTGATATGTGTTCATCATGAATTTTAATAAAGAAAACACTGAACACTGAAACACTATACAAAAAACAGTAAAGAAAATAACAACCGTGAAGCTAATGCGAGCTGCGCTGAAACAAGCCATCAACATAGACAATCACCCACCAACAAACAGTGCAACCCAGGCTACCTAAGTATGATTCTCAATCAGGGACAACTAATGACACCTGCCTCTGATTGAGAACCATACTAGGCCGAAACATAGAAATACCCAAATCATAGAAAAACAAACATAGACTGCCCACCCAACTCACGCCTTGACCATACTAAATAAATACAAAACAAAGGAAATAAAGGTCAGAATGTGACAAAGTGTCTTCACTGACATTTTTAACCTGTCCCTGACAGTGTCTGTAATACCAACATGTTTTAAGCAGACCATCATAGTCACTGTGCCCAATAACACCAAGGTAATCTGCCTAAATGACAACCGACCCTTAGCACTCACGTCTGTAGCCATGAAGTGCTTTGAAAGGCTGATAATGGCTCACATCAACACCATTATCCCAGAAACCCTCGACCCACTCCAATTTGCAACAGATCCACAGATGATGCAATCTCTATTGTACTCCACGATTGCCCTTTCCCACCTGGACAAAAGGAACACCTACGTGAGAATGCTATTCATTGACTACAACTCAGTGTTAAACACTATAGTGCCCTCAAAGTTCATCACTAAGCTCAGGACCCTGGGACTAAACACCTCCCTCTGCAACTGGATCCTGGACTTCCCGACGGGCCGTCCCCAGATGGTAAGGGTAGGTAACAACACATCTGCCACACTGATCCTCAACACAGGGGCCCCTCATAGGTACATGCTCAGTCCCCTCCTGTAGGCCATGGAGGAACTGGGACATTTTCAGCTTCCAGTAAGTCTGTACAGATCCTTGCAATTATGATGCTGAAGCATGAGGTGCTGGAGACGGATGAATGGCACGTCAATGGAACTCAGGATCCTGTCACAGTATCTCTGTGCATTCAAATTGCCATCGGGTTCGTTGTCTGTAGCTTATGGCTGCCCATACCATAACCCCACCGCCACCATGGGGCACTCTGTTCACTGCATTGCAATCAGAAAACCACTTGCCCACACAACGCCATACACGCTGTCTGCTATCTGCTCGGTACAGTTTGCGGTTGTGAGGCCGGTTGGATGTACTGCCAAATAATCTAAAAAGACGTAGGAGGCAGCTTATAGTAGAGAAATGAACAATTATTTGGCAACAGCTCTGGTGGACATTCCTGCAGTCAGCATGACAATTGCACGCTCCCTCAAAACACGAGACATCTGTGGATTGTGTGACAAAACTGCACATTTTAGAGTGGCCTTCTATTATCCCCAGCACAAGGTGCACCTGTCTAATGATCATACCATTTAATCAGCTTCTTGATAAGCCACACCTGTCAGGTTGATGGATTATCTTGGCAAAAGATAAATGCCACACTAACAGGGATGTAAACCAATTTGTTTATAACATTTTAGAGAAATAAGCTTTTTGGGTGTTTGGAAAATATCTGGGATCTTTTATTTCAGCTCATGAAACATGGGACCAACATTTTACATGTTGCGTTTTATATTTTTGTTCTGCATAGATAGCATTGATGAGACTAAAAGGCATGGCGTGTAAAATGATTACACATTATCGAGTTAGCATTGCTCATTGTACTTACTGATCTTATAAGATAATTCGATAATAGGAATGGATTGTACAATTATTTCACATTGTTCAAAGTTACTTCCATAAAATGCGAAAAACGGAAAGAGGAAAACAATGGAACTGAGGATATTAGCTAGATAATTAGCTTTTGTCCTAGATTGATATGCTCCCTCTGAGATGCATGTTCAGGTAGCTAATGAAATAGTCATCACAATGACAGCTTTATGGTATCTAATTCCAGTTTGATCTGCTCCATTATAAATACATTTCTCTCAACTGCCAAGGGGAAAGGCTGCATTTTAAGAATTTTCCATGTCAGAAATGAGGGAGCAATTGACTGAATATGCAAAAGACGAGCTTCAAAAGTTCAGCACTCAGGTTGGGCCCATTTATTTTGGATGGATTTGCAGCAGTGTTTGTCCTCATTACCTCTCTGTCTCGTACCCTATCCCTAATGAATCCCTAATGAATCATTAATGATTCACACAACCTTAAAGTGATTTGATAGCTGCTACTATCCCTTCAATGCACTGTAAAGCCACCACAAGGATTCAGATGTCAGGAGTTGAGTGGTGCTTTACATTGAAGTGAGGGCGCCCGACTGCTTGTTGTTAGACTGGATGAGAGGTTAAGTACACTAGTTCAAATATCACTACACATAAGGTTATTGTCACACCCTGATCTGTTTCATATGTCCTTGTGATTGTCTCCACCCCCCTCCAGGTGTCGCCCACCTTCCCCTTTATCCCCTGTGTATTTATACCTGTGTTCTCTGTTTGTCCGTTGCCAGTCTTGTTTGTCAAGTCAACTAGTGTTTTTGTTCTCAGCTCCTGCTTTTCCAGTCTCTCCTTTTTCTTGCCCTCCTGGTTTTGACCCTTGCCTGTCGTAACTCTGAGTCCACCTGTCTGACTGCTCTACCTGCCCCTGAGCTTGCCTGCCGACCTGTACCTTTGCCCCACCTCGGGAGAGTTGACCTCTGCCTACCCTGACCCTGAGCCTGCCTGCCGTCTGGTACCGTAAACCCACCTCTGGTTTACTGACCACTGCCTGCCTTGACTTATCTATTGCTTGCGCCTGTTGGAATATTAAACCATTGTAAATTTGACGTGTCTGCATCTGGGTCTTACCTTGATTCCTGATAGTTTTGTACACTAGTCCATATATCACCACACATAAGGTTATGTACACTATTCCATATACAGTAGCACCACACATAAGTCACTGGCAGCTTCTTGTAAAACATCTATATCTGTTTGAAGGTGGCAAAAAATAGGCTTATGAGCACTTGTAAAGGAGATTGGACGAGAAGAGGCCCTTAGAGTTTGAGGTTGTGTGTGTGGGGGGGGGTTTGTGTGTGTGTATATCAGTGTGTTTGTGTCTGGGGTTGGGTGTGTGTGTGTGTGTGTGTGTGTGTGTGATTGTTTCTGGGGGAGGGGGGTACCTAGTCAGTTGCACAACTGAATACATGCAATCGAAATGTGTCTTCCGCATTTAACCCAACACCTCTGAATCAGAGAGGTGCGGGGGGCTGCCTTAATCGACGTCCACATCATAATTGCCCAGGGAGCAGTTGTTGTTGCATGACAGACTAGTCTTCACATATCTGGAGCCAATATGATCCTGTTGTTGGCAGAGGATCGTTCACCTTACAGAGACTGTCCTCTTAAAATATTCACACTGTAGAACATTAAATATGGATGGAAACTGTTAAACAACACAATGGAACACTGTATCTATGTGTTTGTTAGTGGGTGAGTGAGTGAGTGAGTGAGTGAGTGAGTGAGTGAGTGAGTGAGTGGGTGGGATGGATTTTTGCTGCCCTAGTGATAGAGATGCTATTCCATTTCCATTGCGGTGTTACAGAGTAGACTTTCTCCCCTGTGCGGCCTCCACAATTACTGTTCTCTCTCCCTGACACGCTCACTTTATCTGCTTCTAATTCATTCTGAATCAGCTGGTCAGCAAGGAACCCACCCCCCTCACCTCTCCCACCCCCTGGTTAAGTAACCTCTGAGTGACTCCCCAGCACACACACACACACATACACAAGACACACTATGCTGAGGGTTTAGGAAGTTAGGAACGAGTCTGGCAGTTAAATTGGTCTGGCAGCAGGAAGTTCAATTGGTCTGGCAGCAGGAGGTTAAACTGGTCTGGCAGCAGGAAGTTAAACTGGTCTGGAAGGAGGAAGATAAACTGGTCTGGCAGCAGGAAGTTAAACTGGTCTGGCAGGAGGAAGTTAAATTAGTCTGGCAGGATGAATTTAAGCTAGTCTGACAGGAGGAAGTTAAAATAGTCTGGCAGCAGAGAACTGGTCGAAGTTGGAGTTAAAACATTGTTTAATGTTTAGCTGGAGAGAAACAACACCACTTGAGAATCCAATGGTCTTGTATAACCATGCTCCATATAGTACATTGGCACAATGAACACCGTCATACTGCAACAGCATTGCAACAGATTTAAAAATCTGGTGCTGCTGTACAATTGTTTTTGCTGTCTTTTCTTCTTCAGAGACTGAGGCTGGGAACAACAAAGTAGAATCCCTGATGGGCAGGCCAGGTTTGAGGCTTAGAACGGCTCGCTCTAGTTGAGCTGTACAACATTGCATGACAGACTAGTCGTTCACATATCTGGAGCCAATATGATCCTGTTGTTGGCAGAGGATCGTTCACCTTGCAGAGACTGTCCTCTTAAAATATTCACACTGTAGAACATCAAATATGGATGCAACCTGTTTAACAACACAATGAAACACTATCTGGCTGTGGCAGTTTTTTCTCACTTGGTCTTCACTCTTAGCAAAGTACTAAAGATGCATTGTCGTTGTGTATTCAGCTATGCCGGCGCTACCAAAGATCTGAGCCTTTCAAAAAAGGAGAAATTACAGAAACATGCAAATATGACCGCAACAATGAGCTAGCTATTCAGTTCATTTCATGGTTTATTTCACGGTTCTCTTTAATTAATTAAAGACTAAATGTGCTTCCCAAATGGCACCCTATTCCCCATTAGTGCACTACTTTTGACCAGGGTTTGGCACCTTCCTTTGTGTTGTATAATACTTCAGCCTCGTCATAATTTTCCTGCATTGAGCCAGAAAGCTTAAATTTTCAATCCGCTAATTGAGTTATTTTGCTTAATTCTGTTTCATTTGGAATCTCATCAGTCCTAACTGACTCCCGCTGACTCCCACTCATTGATGAGAGAATTAGATTGAACCGGGAGAGTAAAACCCGTTGTATAATCACAAGATGTGGGGCTACCAATTAAATAGGATAATCATCTCCGAAGCTCTTTCCATTACGCCCATACAGTATAGAGATTGGAATGCCCCCATATTAAATAATATTCCATAAATTTATAATTCACCATAAATTCACAAATCTAATAGTCTGTGACCTTGATGGGGCGGTGGAGTCATTTACCTTCCATAATGGAAATAATGGAAATACATCACATTTCCAAGATCTGTAATTCATACACTAACAATGTTCTGGTTTTCATTACACCCTGTTGGCACATGTTTATTCCCTGACTGGTGGAATCCTTAGTCTTGTTAGGATTATGATGGGATCTGATAACTGTATTCTAATGACATTATCTCACAATTTAAAAAAACACACCATTAACTCTGCAAACCTCACAGTGAAGTCTAACTGGCCCTTTCACCAGATGCTTGTGGTTCTCGCCATTCTAGGAGGGGTGTATATAGATAGGCTACATGTAAAAGGGGCTTGTGGTGCAGCGCTGAGCGAAAGGCGGTCTGGGAAAGGTTGTAGCCGGGGCTAGACAGTGATAAATGGGGCGTGTCTGGAGCTATTGGGGCTGATGGCAAGAGTCCGAGGCGTCTCGCAGCCCCCCTTCTCGACGTACCACTGCCCTTTGAGGAGCGCCGGACAAAGGGGCGAGCAGACGAGCAGAACGGGGCGACCGCTCCTTTAACTCAATGGCATATTGGAGACAAAAGCAGAGAGAGCGGAGGGGCTTGTCACCACTGTCCTTCAGAAGAGAGGAGAGAAGGAGAGCAGGGAGGATAAACAACTGAAGGTGATCTTACCTTAGAGGGCACTGAAAGGGGGAACTGTGTGGAAGTGTGTGTGTGTGTGTGTGTGTGTGTGTGTGTGTGTGTGTGTGTGTGTGTGTGTGTGTGTGTGTGTGTGTGTGTGTGTGTGTGTGTGTGTGTGTGTGTGTGTGTTTGTGTGTGTGTGGTGGGGTCTGTGTGTGCGTGACAGTGGGACGGTGGAGCTGTCACTTTGTCAACAAAGCAGCATTACAGGATTATTAACCCAAGTTTGGGAAGATATATATCATGTTTTGGAATATATAACGTGATCTGTGCATTTGAACAACAGCATAACTAACTTTTTATTTTGCATTTAATAACAGAATCACCACTGCTGCACATGCTGCCACTGTTTTGATTACCAAAAGTTACATTTTTAGAATGAGTAGCGCTCAGCCAGCTCACGAGAGCATTGGTAACACAAGGCTAGCACAGGGAAATGCAACAAGCACAGATGCGACAAGTGAAAGCAAATTATCTACCTGGAAGTAGCTAGCTAGCATCATGCCACACGCACGATGAGCTCACCAGTAACTTTAGTTGGACTTGATTGGCATGTCAGCTAGCAAGCTACAGTGCCTTCAGAAAGTATTCACACATTTTGTTGTGCTACTGCCTGAATTTAAAACGGATTCAATATTTTGTCGCTGGCCTACTGTACACACAATAACCCACAATATTGTAGGTACTCCACAATACTAACCTAATTGACAGAGTGAAAAGAAGAAAGCCTGTACAGAATAAAAATATTCCAAAGCATGCATCTGGTTTGCAAGAAGGCACTAAAATGTGGCAAAGCAATAAACTTTCTGTCCTGAATACAAAGTGTTATGTTTGGGGTAAATCTATGTAAAGGCATCTGTGTGTAGCTGGTGTGATGAGTCAGGCGCAGGACAGCAGATATGAGTAATAAAATAATTTACTCAAAAATTCAAACATAACACGTAATATAACACGTAATAACAATACGGACCACAATACAACAAACAATCACTTACAAATACAACATGTAGAACAGGGGGTAAAATAATAAACAAGTAATTGAATATGTGAAGCCAGGTGTGATAAGACAAAGACAGAACAAATGGAAAATGAAAAGTGAATCGGTGGCGGCTAGAAAGCCGGGGACGAACAAGGAGAGGGACCGACTTTGGCGGAAGTCGTGACAGTACCCCCCTCCCCTCCCCCTTGACGAGTGGCTCCAGCAGCGCGCTGACACCGACCTCGGGGACGACACGGAGGACGAGGCACAGGGCGATCCGGATGGAGACAGTGGAAATCCCGTGGCAACGAAGGTTCGAGGACGTCCTCCACCGGCACCCAGCACCACTCCCAATCCATGAGGTACTGAAGGCCCCTCGCCCAGCGCCTCGAGTCCAGGATGGCTTGAACAGCATACGCCGAGGGGGCACTGGAACCTCCCGCACCTCAGCTTCTTGAAGTGGACCAGCCACTACTGGCCTGAGGAGAGACACATGGAACGAGGGATTAATGCGATAATCTGGGGGAAGCTGTAACCTGTAGCATACCTCGTTCAGTCTTCTCAGGACTTTAGATGGCCCCACAAACCGCGGACCCAGCTTCCGGCAGTGCAGGCGGAGGGGCCGGTTCCGAATCGAGAGCCAGACCCGGTCCCCCGGTGCAAACACCGGGGCCTCGCTGTGGTGGCGGTCGGCGCTCGCTTTTTGCCTCCTCACGGCCCGTTGTTAGATGCACATGGGCGGCATCCCAGGTCTCCTCTGAGGGCTTGAACCATCCGTCCACCGCAGGAGCTTCAATCTGGCACTGATGCCACGGTGCCAGAGCCGGCTGATACCCCAGTACACACTGGAAAGGGGAGAGGTTAGTGGAGGAGTGGCGGAGTGGCGGAGTGAGTTTTGGGCCATCTCTGCCCAGGGGAGGAACATCGCCCACTCCCCCGGCCGGTCCTGGCAATATGATTGCAGAAACCAATCCACATCCTGATTTACTCTCCCCCTGCCCGTTAGTCTCGGGTGAAAACCTGAGGTAAGGCTGACCGAGACCCCCAGACGTTCCATGACCGCTCTCCAGACCCTGGACGTGAACTGGGGACCCCGATCAGAGACTATGTCCTCAGGCACCCCGTAGTGCCGGAAGACGTGAGTGAAGAGGGCCTCCGCAGTCTGTAGGGCCATAGGGAGACCGGGCAAAGGGAGGAGACGACAGGACTTATAAAACTGGTCCACAACGACCAGGATCACGGTGTTGCCCTGTGAGGGAGGAAGATCCGTTAGGAAGTCCACCGACAGGTGCCACCACGGCCGTTGTGGAACGGGTAGGGGTTGTAACTTCCCTCTGGGCAGGTGCCTGGGAGCCTTACACTGGGCACACACTGAGCAGGAGGAAACATAAACCCTCACATCCTTGGCCAAGGTGGGCCACCAGAACTTCCCACTAAGGCAACAAACCATTCGACCGATCCCAGGATGACCAGAGGAGGATGACGTATGGGCCCAATAGATCAAACGGTCACAGACAGCAGACTGAACGTAGAGGAGCCCAGCTGGACACTGGGCAGGATTGGGCTCTGTGCGTAACGCCTGCTCGATGTCCGCGTCCAGCTCCCACACCACCGGTGCCACCAGGCAAGAGGCCGGAAGTATGGGTGTGTGATCCATGGACCGCTCCTCTGTGTCATACATCCGGGACAGTGCATCCTGGACGTTCTGGGAACCTGGTGTAGTGGAGCTGGTGGAGTCGCTGGATAACCTCCTCAACTCTCCCAACGATCCATCGTTTGCAGCACGGAATCCATGGCTGTGCCCAGACGTTGCAACATGGTCGTGTGCTGCTGAATGCGCTCCTCCACTGCAACTGGGAGGGCGTCTGCTCCTGCTGACTTCATTCTTCTGGGTGAGTGATTCTGTAAAGGCGTCTGTATGTAGCTGGTGTGATGAGTCAGGCGCAGGACAGCAGATATGAGTAATAAAATACTTTACTCAAAATTTCAAACATAACACGTAATATACACGGCCACACAATACGGACCACAATACAACAAACAATCACTCACAAATACAACATGTAGAACAGGGGGTTACAGGGACCGACTTCGGCGGAGGTCGTGACAATCTAACACAACACATCATTGAGTACCACTCTCCATATTTTAAAGCATAGTGTTTTTTTTGTGCTACCAGATTCGCGAGAATGTTCTAGCTAATTCTTGAACTGTTCTTGAACTGTTGATGGATGTCCTGTTCAGGTGCCAGGCTCCCATTGACTGTCATGCTGTCGTGGCCACCATGGTAACACTTATGATTAGTTTAATACAAGTCAGGTACCATATTCTCTTTGGCTGTTGACTGTTAGAGTAGATCCAGAAGGTCTGCTCACTCAATTCATTTTTACTTTGTGCTGTTAAAATGTGAAAAAATTTATTGGTGGTGTCCCCCCTCATAGCAAATAGCTGACAAAACAATCCAAGCACTGGGCCCATGGTCCGGGCACCCGGAGATGCTGCTGGCAAAGTAATAAGTACCGTAATTTCCGGACTATAAGCCACACTTTGAACCTCGCGGTTTATACAATGACGCGGCTAATTTATGGATTTTTCCCGCTTTCAAGATTCATGCCGCCAAAAAACTGAGCACCGTCACATAATGTGACGTAAATCGAGCGTGCTCAAACTTCCCATCATTCTGATTATGGTAGTAATTTTGTCACCCTCATCATGGCAAAGACACAGAGAAATGCATATGATGCAGCTTTCAAGTTGAAGGCGATAAATCTGGCTGTTGGAAAAGGAAATAGAGCTGCTGCACGGGAGCTTGGCCTTAATGAGTCGATGATAAGACTTTGGAAACAGCAGCGTGAGGAACTGACTCAGTGCAGAAAGACAACAAAAGCTTTCAGAGGGAAGAAAAGCAGATGGCCCAAAGTATTTGCAGCCACTCGACATCAGTGTAAATCGTGCATTTAAGGTGGCGCTCCTTGTTCAGTGGGAGGCTTGGATGACAAGTGGGGAGAAATCCTTCACTAAAACGGGCCGCAGGCGAAGAGCATCTTATGGTCAAGTCTGCCAGTGGGTCCTGACAGCGTGGAGCATTGTCAAAAAATCCACTATCATCAATGGGTTTCGAAAGGCTGGACTGCTGCGTGTTGAAGGGGCAGCATGAGCTCAGCGGGGTATTTGCCTCCAGATGAAAGAGACGAGAGCGACAATGAAAACGATCCAACATCGGATGAAGCAATTCTGAGGCTATTCAACTCCGACACCGAAGGAGATGACTTCAGTGGTTTCAGTGCACAGGAAGAGGAAGATAGTGACCAATGACTTTCTTGGTAGGCTACTGTTTACTGCTATTTTTTATTTTTTTTGTTACAAGCCGTGTTTCGTTAAAGCCAATTTATTTTTGTTACAAGCCGTGTTTCGTTTAAAGGCTGTGTAAAGTTAATTTGTTTCAATGTACCGGTAGGCACCTGCGGCTTATAGACATGTGCGGCTTATTTATGTACAAAATACATATTTTTTTATAATTCAGTGGGTGCGGTTTATATTCAAGTGCGCTTAATAGTCCAGCAATTACGGTACCTGCTTGTAACAGCTTGTACTGAACAATATATTTTTTTAACAGAAAAAATTGCACATTTCCACACTTTTATGAGCATTTTTAACAGTATCTAAATAAAAATACTTTGTTTTACTCTTAAGTAGTTTTTTGGGTTATCTGTACTTTGCTCTACTATTTATGTTTTTGACAACTTTTTATTTTACTTCACTACATTCCTAAAGAAAATGATGTACTTTTTACTCCATACATTTTCCATGACACCCAAAAGTACCCATTACATATTTAATGCTTAGCAGGAAGGATAAGGGTCCAATTCACACACTTATCAAGAGAACATCCCTGGTCATCCCTACTGCCACTGATCTGGCGGACTCACTAAACAGAGAACATCCCTGGTCATCCCTACTGCCTTTGATCTGGCGGACTTACTAAACAGAGAACATCCCTGGTAATCCCTACTGCCTCTGATCTGGCGGACTCACTAAACCGAGATCATCCCTGGTCATCCCTACTGCCTCTGATCTGGCGGACTCACTAAACAGAGAACATCCCTGGTCATGCCTACTGCCTCTGATCTGGCGGACTCACTAAATAGAGAACATCCCTGGTCATCCCTACTGCCTCTGATCTGGCGGACTCACTAAACAGAGAACATCCCTGGTCATCCCTACTGCCTCTGATCTGGCGGACTCACTAAACAGAGAACATCCCTGGTCATTCCTACTGCCTCTGATCTGACGGACTCACTAAATAGAGAACATCCCTGGTCATCCCTACTGCCTCTGATCTGGCGGACTCACTAAACAGAGAACATCCCTGGTCATCCCTACTGCCTCTGATCTGGAGGACTCACTAAACAGAGAACATCCCTGGTCATCCCTACTGCCTCTGATCTGGCGGACTCACTAAACAGAGAACATCCCTGGTCATTCCTACTGCTTCTCAGATCTGGCGGACACACTAAACAGAGAACATCCCTGGTCATCCCTACTGCCTCTGATCTGGCAGACTCACTAAATAGAGAACATCCCTGGTCATCCCTACTGCCTCTGATCTGGCGGACTCACTAAACAGAGAACATCCCTGGTCATCCCTACTGCCTCTGATCTGGCGGACTCACTAAACAGAGAACATCCCTGGTCATTCCTACTGCCTCTGATCTGGCGGACTCACTAAACAGAGAACATCCCTGGTCATCCCCTACTGCCTCTGATCTGGCGGACTCACTAAACAGAGAACATCCCTGGTCATTCCTACTGCTTCTCAGATCTGGCGGACACACTAAACAGAGAACATCCCTGGTCATCCCTACTGCCTCTGATCTGGCGGACTCACTAAACAGAGAACATCCCTGGTCATCCCTACTGCCTCTGATCTGGCGGACTCACTAAACAGAGAACATCCCTGGTCATCCCCTACTGCCTCTGATCTGGCGGACTCACTAAACAGAGAACATCCCTGGTCATTCCTACTGCTTCTCAGATCTGGCGGACACACTAAACAGAGAACATCCCTGGTCATCCCTACTGCCTCTAATCTGGCGGACTCACTAAACAGAGAACATCCCTGGTCATTCCTACTGCTTCTCAGATCTGGCGGACTCACTAAACAGAGAACATCCCTGGTCATTCCTACTGCTTCTCAGATCTGGCGGACACACTAAACAGAGAACATCCCTGGTCATTCCTACTGCCTCTGATCTGGAGGACACACTAAACAGAGAACATCCCTGGTCATTCCTACTGCCTCTGATCTGGCAGACTCACTAAACAGAGAACATCCCTGGTCATTCCTACTGCCTCTGATCTGGCGGACTCACTAAACAGAGAACATCCCTGGTCATTCCTACTGCCTCAGATCTGGCGGACACACTAAACAGAGAACATCCCTGGTCATTCCTACTGCTTCTCAGATCTGGCGGACACACTAAACAGAGAACATCCCTGGTCATCCCTACTGCCTCTGATCTGGCAGACTCACTAAATAGAGAACATCCCTGGTCATCCCTACTGCCTCTGATCTGGCGGACTCACTAAACAGAGAACATCCCTGGTCATTCCTACTGCCTCTGATCTGACGGACTCACTAAATAGAGAACATCCCTGGTCATCCCTACTGCCTCTGATCTGGCGGACTCACTAAACAGAGAACATCCCTGGTCATCCCCTACTGCCTCTGATCTGGCGGACTCACTAAACAGAGAACATCCCTGGTCATTCCTACTGCTTCTCAGATCTGGCGGACACACTAAACAGAGAACATCCCTGGTCATCCCTACTGCCTCTGATCTGGCGGACTCACTAAACAGAGAACATCCCTGGTCATCCCTACTGCCTCTGATCTGGCGGACTCACTAAACAGAGAACATCCCTGGTCATTCCTACTGCCTCTGATCTGGCGGACACACTAAACAGAGAACATCCCTGGTCATCCCTACTGCCTCTGATCTGGCGGACTCACTAAACAGAGAACATCCCTGGTCATCCCTACTGCCTCTGATCTGGCGGACTCACTAAACAGAGAACATCCCTGGTCATTCCTACTGCTTCTCAGATCTGGCGGACTCACTAAACAGAGAACATCCCTGGTCATTCCTACTGCCTCTGATCTGGCGGACTCACTAAACAGAGAACATCCCTGGTCATTCCTACTGCCTCTGATCTGGCAGACTTACTAAACAGAGAACATCCCTGGTCATCCCTACTGCCTCTGATCTGGCGGACTCACTAAACAGAGAACATAATGTAATGATGTAATGTAACATCCCTGGTCATTCCTACTGCCTCTGATCTGGCGGACTCACTAAACAGAGAACATCCCTGGTCATCCCTACTGCCTCTGATCTGGCGGACTCACTAAACAGAGAACATCCCTGTCATCCCTACTGCCTCTGATCTGGCGGACTCACTAAACAGAGAACATCCCTGGTCATTCCTACTGCTTCTCAGATCTGGCGGACACACTAAACAGAGAACATCCCTGGTCATCCCTACTGCCTCTGATCTGGCGGACTCACTAAACAGAGAACATCCCTGGTCATCCCTACTGCCTCTGATCTGGCGGACTCACTAAACAGAGAACATCCCTGGTCATTCCTACTGCTTCTCAGATCTGGCGGACACACTAAACAGAGAACATCCCTGGTCATCCCTACTGCCTCTGATCTGGCAGACTCACTAAATAGAGAACATCCCTGGTCATCCCTACTGCCTCTGATCTGGCGGACTCACTAAACAGAGAACATCCCTGGTCATTCCTACTGCCTCTGATCTGACGGACTCACTAAATAGAGAACATCCCTGGTCATCCCTACTGCCTCTGATCTGGCGGACTCACTAAACAGAGAACATCCCTGGTCATCCCCTACTGCCTCTGATCTGGCGGACTCACTAAACAGAGAACATCCCTGGTCATTCCTACTGCTTCTCAGATCTGGCGGACACACTAAACAGAGAACATCCCTGGTCATCCCTACTGCCTCTGATCTGGCGGACTCACTAAACAGAGAACATCCCTGGTCATCCCTACTGCCTCTGATCTGGCGGACTCACTAAACAGAGAACATCCCTGGTCATTCCTACTGCCTCTGATCTGGCGGACACACTAAACAGAGAACATCCCTGGTCATCCCTACTGCCTCTGATCTGGCGGACTCACTAAACAGAGAACATCCCTGGTCATCCCTACTGCCTCTGATCTGGCGGACTCACTAAACAGAGAACATCCCTGGTCATTCCTACTGCTTCTCAGATCTGGCGGACACACTAAACAGAGAACATCCCTGGTCATCCCTACTGCCTCTGATCTGGCAGACTCACTAAATAGAGAACATCCCTGGTCATCCCTACTGCCTCTGATCTGGCAGACTCACTAAATAGAGAACATCCCTGGTCATCCCTACTGCCTCTGATCTGGCGGACTCACTAAACAGAGAACATCCCTGGTCATCCCTACTGCCTCTGATCTGGCGGACTCACTAAACAGAGAACATCCCTGGTCATTCCTACTGCCTCTGATCTGACGGACTCACTAAATAGAGAACATCCCTGGTCATCCCTACTGCCTCTGATCTGGCGGACTCACTAAACAGAGAACATCCCTGGTCATCCCCTACTGCCTCTGATCTGGCGGACTCACTAAACAGAGAACATCCCTGGTCATTCCTACTGCTTCTCAGATCTGGCGGACACACTAAACAGAGAACATCCCTGGTCATCCCTACTGCCTCTGATCTGGCGGACTCACTAAACAGAGAACATCCCTGGTCATCCCTACTGCCTCTGATCTGGCGGACTCACTAAACAGAGAACATCCCTGGTCATTCCTACTGCCTCTGATCTGGCAGACTCACTAAACAGATAACATCCCTGGTCATTCCTACTGCCTCTGATCTGGAGGACACACTAAACAGAGAACATCCCTGGTCATTCCTACTGCCTCTGATCTGGCAGACTCACTAAACAGAGAACATCCCTGGTCATCCCTACTGCCTCTGATCTGGCGGACTCACTAAACAGAGAACATCCCTGGTCATCCCTACTGCCTCTGATCTGGCGGACTCACTAAACAGAGAACATCCCTGGTTATTCCTACTGCCTCTGATCTGGCAGACTCACCAAACAGAGAACATCCCTGGTCATTCCTACTGCCTCTGATCTGGCAGACTCACTAAACAGAGAACATCCCTGGTCATTCCTACTGCCTCTGATCTGGCAGACTCACTAAACAGAGAACATCCCTGGTCATTCCTACTGCCTCTGATCTGGCGGACACACTAAACAGAGAACATCCCTGGTCATTCCTACTGCCTCTGATCTGGCAGACTCAATATACACAAGTGCTTTGTTTGTTTGTGCCCCTGGCCATCTGACATTAAAAAAAAATCTTAATATAAGTCTGGTTTGCTTAAATGTCATTTAAAATTATTTAGACTTTTACTTTTGATGCTTAATTATATCTAAGCAATTACATTTACTTTTGATACATATGTATATTTAAAACCAAATACTTTTAGACTTTTACTCAAGTAGTATTTTACTGGGTGACTTTCACTTAAGTCATTTTCTATTAAGGTATAGTTACTTTTTTTTAGCAATTGGTTACTTTTTCCGTCACTGCCATTATATAATATATGTGTGCCATTATATAATATATGTGTGCCATTATATAATATATGTGTGTGTGTATGTACGCTACTGTTCAAAAGTTTGGGGTCGCTTAGAAATGTCCTTGTTTTGAAAGAAAAACACATTTTTGGTCCATTAAATTAACATAATTTTTTTTAATGGAATATCTTCATAGGGGTACAGGGGCCCATTATCAGCAACCATCACTCCTATCATGGATCAAGGTAAGACCCAAGTGCAGATGGGTGAAGAAACAATGTTCATTGTAACAGGGGCAGGCAAAAAACAGGTCAAGGCAGGCAGGGGTCAATAATCCAGAGAAGGAGAAAAGTTACAGGATGGCAGGAAGGCTCAGGGACAAGCAGAGTTCAGTAATCCAGGGGTTGAGCAAAGGTACAGGACGGCAGGCAGGCTCAGGGACAGGCAGAGCGATCAGGCAGGCGGGCTCAGAGTCAGGACAGTAAAGGGCCATAACCAGGAGGGGGAGAAAAGAGAAACTGGAAAAGGCAGGAGCTGAGACAGAAACCGCTGGTAGGCTTGAACCAACAAGACGAACTGGCACAGACAGACAAAAAACACAGGTATAAATAACCAGAGGATAAGTGGGGAAGATGGGCGACACCTGGAAGGGGTGGAGACAAGCATAAGGACAGGTAAAACAGATCAGGGAGTGGCAACTCCTGTGTTCCAATGGCACGCTGTGTTAGCTAATCCAAGTTTATCATTTTAAAAGGCTAATTGATCATTAGAAAACCCTTTTGCAATTATGTTAGACCTCCACAAAAATTGTAGACCTCCACAAGTCTGGTTCATCCTTGGGAGCAATTTACAAATGCCCGAAGGTACCACATTAATCTGTACAAACAATAGTACACAAGTATAAACACCATGGGTGGACCATGCAGCCGTCATACCACTCAGGAAGGAGACGTGTTCTGTCTCCAAGAGATGAACGTACTTTGGTGCGAAAAGTGCAAATCAATCCCAGAACAACGGCAAAGGACCTTGTGAAGATGCTGGAGGAAACAGGTACAAAAGTATCGATATCCACAGTAAAATGAGCCCTATATCGACATAACCTGAAAGGCCGCTCGGCAAGGAAGAAGCCACTGCTCCAAAACCACCATAAAAAAGCCAGACTACGGTATGCAACTGCACATGGGGAATAAGGTCGTACTTTTTGGTGAAATGTCCTCTGGTCTGATGAAATAAAAATAGAACTGTTTGGCCATAATGAGGGAAAAGGGGGAGGCTTGCAAGCCGAAGAACACCATCCCAACCGTGAAGCACGGGAGTGGCAGCATCATGTTGTGGGGGTGCTTTGCTGCAGGAGGGACTGGTGCACTTCACAAAATAGATGGCATATTGAGGAAGGAAAATTATGTTGATATATTGAAGCAACATCTCAAGACATCAGTCAGGAAGTTAAATCTTGGTGGCAAATGGGTCTTCCAAATGGACAATGACCCCAAGCATACTTCCAAAGTTGTGGCAAAATGTCTTAAGGACAACAAAGTCAAGGTATTGGAGTGGCCATCATAAAGCCCTGACCTCAATCCTATATAACATTTGTGGGAAGAACTGAAAAAGCATGGGTGAGCAAGGAGGCCTACAAGCCTGACTCAGTTATACCAGCTCTGTCAGGAGGAATGGTCCAAAATTCACCCAACTTATTGTGGGAAGCTTGTGGAAGGCTACCCAAAACTTTTGACCCAAGTTAAACAATTTAAAGGCAGTGCTACCAAATACTCATTGAGTGTATGTAAACTTCTGACCGACTGGGAATGTGATGAAAGAAATCAAATCTGAAATAAATCATTCTCTCTACTATTATTCTGACATTTCACATTCTTAAAATAAGGGGTGATCCTAACTGACCTAAAACAGGGAATTGTTACTTGGATTTAATGTCAGGAATGGTGAAAAACTTTTAAGTTTAAGTATTTTGCTAAGGTGTATGTAAACTTACGACTTCTACTGTAAATATACATAATTTTTATTACTAAAAAGTTTTATTTTATTTTATATTTTTACCTATCACAAGAGGCCACCAATGAACAGGCTGCCACTAGTGTGTGTTTGTGTGTGCGTGTGTGTCTCTGCATGTGTGTGTATGTACATTATAGGGAGGTCTCCCATGAGAGGTGGGTAGGGGATAACTATGTTTCTCTGAGAGGGGTGATTCCAAATTGTGACCAATTCATATCAACCATATCTTCTCTTGAAAGCTAATAAAGAATGGCTGTACCAAACCTGAGAAGCTGAGACATGGCTTTCTATTCTATTCAAATGATCAATGCCGTACTATCCCATTTTTGCACACCTTGAATTTCATAATTCATTTACTGCTAGGAAAAAAAATGAAAATAATACAATTGTTTGAAAATAGTTGAGAAAACATTGGATGGTTGTTGACTACAGCCTGTATACCTGTGGGTAATTGTCCAATCATTTTTTCATCAACTTGTGCACTACTTCACTTCCTCAACACATTTGCATTTTCCCCCTGGTCTCCACATTTTTCCATCTCTCTTTTCCTCCATCACTTGATGAATGACCCAGACCAGCTGTCAGTGTGAGACATTTAATGGCTCTTGTATTCACTCTCACATGCCTGCAGTCAACACAGTATGTGGCCCAAATGGCACCCTGCTTCCTATTTAGTGCAGATTTTTTTTGTCAAAGGTAGTGCACTATAAAGGGAATAGGGTACCATTTGGGATGTATTCGGAGAAACCTCTTCATGCTCTTGTGGAATTATGTCAATAGACGTGTAACAACCTGAAGAATATTATGTATTTTTCTAAGGATTCTCTTCGTCTCTTCGTCTGACAATATTGGCAAACTAGTGTTATTTACAAAAGTCTTGGACTCCCACCTTAAAACATTACTTTCCAAATGATATAACTTCTTGAGACCAGAGTAAATTATGCCACCAAATGCTTTATCGGCGATGTGTATTTGATTTAACGAAATGGAAAGTCGTAACCCTGTCACGCCCTGACCGTAGAGAGCCTTTTAATGTCTCTATTTGGTTTGGTCAGGGTGTGATTTGGGGTGGGCATTCTATGTTTCGTTTTCTATGATTTGGTGTTTCTATGTTTTGGCCGGGTATGGTTCTCAATCAGGGACAGCTGTCTATCGTTGTCTCTGATTGGGAAACATACTTAGGTAGTCCTTTTTCCCTCCTTTCTTTGTGGGAAGTTGACTTTGTTTCGGGCACATAGCCCTGGAGCGTCACGGTTTGTTTTTGTAGTGTTTATTGTTTTGTTCGGTGTCATTTTGATTAATAAAAGGAAAATGTACGCTCACCACGCTGCACCTTGGTCCTCTCCTTTCAACAGCCCTGACAAACCCCTTGTTATCTTTATTGGGACTTGAGTTAGGGCTCTATTCAATCTGCGTCGCAGAACTTCAGTGTTACAGCATGATTGAAATTAAGAGGCAATGTTCCCGCGTTAGCAAAGACTGCATTCACGGTAAACACCTTTACATTTCTATAATGCTTCTGCGATACAGATTGAATGACGCTCCTACTGTATAATGGGGAATGTTTGCTGTTCTGTGAGAAATTGTTTTATCATGGTCTGGTTCAGACCTGGGTTTAAAATACTATTCAGGAAATTTCAATTACTTTCACAGACATTTAAATAAAACATCATCAAATACACATGTGTTTGACCCCAGGTCCAGATCTCTTTGGAGTGTATAGCCACATGATAACGACCATAGGAGTTGAACAACTAACCTTTTTTTGCAATGAAAATGCAGCTTCAGTTTGTCATGGGCTTGTAGCCATACAACGTCACGTTACTGTGCTTGTTCAGCATGGCATTTAGCCATTTGTGGTTTGATCAATATATTTGACACATTTTATAGATTTAGCCAATGGTCCAATCAGAATGAGTGATGATGACATGGAGGCTCTCCAGATCATTAAGCCAATTAGCATGTTGTTGTTTTCTCACCCTTGGCAGTCATGCAATGACTTAAAGCCACAACCTGCCATTTCAACAGCCTCACTCTGCCACATTGTTTGGGTAGATGAGCGATGGGCTGGGGAAAGAAACAACTAAAATTCATAGACTGCTATGGCTGCAAGGACTGACATTCTAGGAGATTGGCATGATAGTGACCATGGAATCTGACAATAAGTGGTGTTCTATACCTTCTTGTTGCCAACATTTTAAGTCCTTAACGTGTTCAGAAAATAAATAGATGACTGGCCATTTTGGGCACATCTGCAGAAACCTGGAGGCGTCAAGGAGATCTATGTGCTGTCAAGATTTAATCATGTTCCATAAGGCACACATTGATTTGGTACACTGGCATAGATTGATGACTATTTACTTTACAAGATGCATCCCTGTGTTCCTTTTTTGCCAAAATAGTAAAATGACATGTCACTTTAATGTTATTCCTGTCACATTACTGTGCATTTTATAGACAAAGTCTGAGGTACATAAGCATTGTTTAGCTAGCAATGGCTCATGAAGGGTGAAGTTCGTAGCGATTCTTATATACTTTCAATCGGGCTGAGAATAGAATGCACTTCTTTCATAATTTTCCAACACACTGACACAGGAAGTTGTGAAATAGAAAATAATTACTTATTTGAAATGCGTGACAGGCATGTCCAACCCACTATTTTCTTCATAACACATTTGTGTTCAGTACACGCTATCAAACTGAGAAAAAGCTCATGAATTTGTTAGCTAGTCAGCCATAGCTTTTTCAAGTTTCTCCTTCATTGTGGAATTGTTACTTTATGAAAGGGTCTCATCAAATTAAATAGTTGAACAAGATGTTATGTCGCATTAGATTAAATAGTTGACAGGGTTGGGGTCAATTCCATAAATTTGAGTCAATTCAGTGTTTCGAGTACACTTGGTGCTGAACTTCAAATGGACACCTAGGTGAAAGCAAAATTGTGAAATCCCCAGCCAGCTAATCAGAAGACAAGAATGAACCTATTACCATAATGTTTATATAACAATCCTCTCAGATATACAGGTGTATCTAGTGTATAGAGGCCATTTAGTATAGGGTTTATTTGGAATTCAGCAATACTTTAATTAGCCATGTTTATGTCTGCCAGCTAGTTCCCTTCAGAGTGAATTGTTTGACACTCTGGTTAGGGTGCCCTATTCTTATGGGTTATGAGGCTTCCTCTTTAAAGCACATAATAGCAGGCATTTATAAAGCAGCTGCTTTTCAAAATCAGTGATGGACACAACCTTTGAAACTGCTGAAAGTCAATATCCAAGATGACGTAGCAGTCAGACGTATTTGTCCTTCGTCTTGTCGTATCCCAGGTATATATATTTTTATACATTTTTCTTCGCATATCTTTTTATATTTTTCTAAACCCTTATTTCAAAATACACTCCTGCAACCCGCCTCACCCAATGTGGTGTGGACCTGCTTTTTCTCTAACGTATTTTTATTTTCCTCTTACTGGAATCTCTCCAACATAAACTAGCCAGCCAACTGTCATCAGCTAACCTCGGAAAGCTCTAACTCTCGCCAGTCTGTACAGCGTCACTCAAACCAGAGCTAGTCAGGACTTATTCTTCTCGATATCTCCGGATTCCTACCAAGCTCTGGACCTATTTTTTTTTTATTAAACATGTTTATTTTGATATTTTTTATATATTTTTCCACCTGGAATTATAGCAGCTAACGACCCCTGAACGCACAGCCGCTAATCTGCGGCCTGCTAGCTATCTTAAGCACATTGGACTGCTGACATGTTTCTTCGGCCACTATACATATTTTGCCAATTGGCCTGGTTTACTACACGGAGCCCTGCTGATCCGTCTGCTGATGTAACTGCACGAGGGGGGCACAATAGACTTCCCTCCGTCGCGTCATCCCTCTAAGGCCTTTCTGTTGGCCTACTAGCCCCGTGCCGCTAGCTGCTTGAAGCCACGCACTGGACTTGTATGATCCCTAACGTCACCATGCCGTGTCGATTGCTGTTCTGGTTTGTAACTATTGTTTTATTTCACTGTAGAGCTTCTAGCACTGCTCAGCACGTCTCGGCTAACAATTTAGTTCCACCCCCCACACGCAGTGACATCACCTGGTTTAAATGATATTTCTAGAGACAATATCTGTTTCATTATCACTATATGTACAGGTTTACCCCCACTGTATTCACATCCTACTATACCTTTGTCCGTACATTATGCCTTGAATATATTCTACTGTGCCCAGAAATCTGCTCCTTTTACTCTCTGTTCTGAACGTACTAGGCGTCAGTTCTGTTAACCTTTAGCCTCATTGCCTGCATCCGTAATGGGTCTGCGAGCAAACGACCACCCCTCATCACTGTCAAACGCTCCCTAAAACACTTCTGCGAGCAAGCCTTTCTAATCAACCTGGCCGGGGTATCCTGGACCGACATTGACCTCATCCCGACAGTAGAGGATGCCTGGTTATTCTTCAAAAGTGCGTTCCTCACCATCTTAAATAGGCATGCCCCATTCAAAAAATGTAGAACCAGGAATAAATATAGCCCTTGGTTCACTCCAGACTTGTCTGCCCTTGACCAGCGCAAAAACATCTTGTGGCGTTCTGCATTAGCATCGAATAGCCCCCGTGATATGCAATTTTTCAGGGAAGTTAGGAACCAATATACACAGGCAGTTAGGAAAGCTAAGGCTAGCTTTTTTAAACAGAAATTTGCATCCTGCAGTACAAACTCAAAAAAGTTCTGGGACACTGTAAAGTCCATGGAGAATAAGAGCACCTCCTCCCAGCTACCCACTGCTCTGAGGCTAGGAAACACTGTAAAGTCCATGGAGAATAAGAGCACGTCCTCCCAGCTACCCACTGCTCTGAGGCTAGGAAACACTGTTACAACCGACAAATCCACTATAATTGAGAATTTCAATAAGCATTTCTCTGCGGCTGGCCATGCTTTCCACCTGGCTACCCCTACCCCAGTCAACTGCCCGGCACCCTCCACAGCAACCCGCCCAAGCCCCCACCATTTCTCCTTCACCCATATCCAGATAGCTGATGTTCTGAAAGAGCTGCAAAATCTGGACCCCTACAAATCAGCCGGGCTAGACAATCTGGACCCTCTCTTTCTTAAATTATCTGCCGAAATTGTTGCAACCCCTATTACTAGCCTGTTCAACCTCTCTTTTGTATCGGCTGAGATTCTCAAAGATTGGAAAGCTGCCGCGGTCATCCCCCTCTTCAAAGGGGGAGACACTCTAGACCCAAACTGCTACAGACCTATCTATCCTACCCTGCATCTCTAAGGTCTTCAAAAGCCAAGTTAACAAACAGATTACTGACCATTTTGAATCACATCGTACCTTCCCCGCTATGCAATCTGGTTTCCGAGCTGGTCATGGGTGCACCTCAGCCACGCTCAAGGTCCTTAACGATATCATAACCGCCATCGATAAGAGACATTACTGTGCAGCTGTATTCATCGACCTGGCCAAGGGTTTCGACTCTGTCAATCGCCACATTCTTATTGGCAGACTCAACAGCCTTGGTTTCTCAAATGATTGCCTGGTTCACAAACTACTTCTCTGATAGAGCTCAGTGTGTCAAATCGGAGGGCCTGTTGTCCGGACCTCTGGCAGTCTCTATGGGGGTGCCACAGGGTTCAATTCTCGGGCCGACTCTCTTCTCTGTATACATCAATGATGTCGCTCTTGCTGCTGGTGATTCTCTAATCCACCTCTACGCAGACGACACCATTCTGTATACTTCTGGCCCTTCTTTGGACGCTGTGTTAACTAACCTCCAGACGAGCTTCAATGCCATTACAACTCTCCTTCCGTGGCCTCCAACTGCTCTTAAACGCAAATAAAACTAAATGCATGCTGTTCAACCGATCATTGCCCGCACCTGCCCGCCCATCCAGCATCACTACTCTGGACGGCTCTGACTTAGAATACGTGGATAACTACAAATACCTAGGTGTCTGGGTAGACTGTAAACGTTCCTTCCAGACTCACATTAAGCATCTCCAATCAAAAATCTAGAATCGGCTTCTTATTTCGCAACAAAGCTTCCTTCACTCATGCTGCCAAACATACCCTCGTAAAACTGACCATCCTACCGATCCCTGACTTCGGCGATGTCGTCTATAAAATAGCCTCCAACACTCTACTCAGCAAACTGGATGTAGTCTATCACAGTGCCATCTGTTTTGTCACCAAAGCCCCATATACTTACCCACCAATGCAACCTGTACGCTCTCGTTGGCTGGCCCTCGATTCATACTCGTCGCCAAACCCACTAGCTACAGGTTATCTACAAGTCTCTGCTAGGTAAAGCCCCGCCTTATCTCAGCTCACTGGTCACCCTAGCAGCACTCACCCGTAGCACACGCTCCAGCAGGTATATCTCACTGGTCACCCCCAAAGCCAATTCCTCCTTTGGTCGCCTTTACTTCCAGTTCTCTGCTGCCACTGACTGGAACGAACTGCAAAAATCACTGAAGCTGGAGATTCCCATCTCCCTCACTAGCTTTAAGAACCATCTGTCAGAGCAGCTCACAGATCACTGCACCTGTTCATAGCCCATCTGTATACAGCCCATCTATCTACCTCATTCCCATACTGTATTTATTCATTTTGCTCCTTTTGCACCACAGTATCTCTACTTGCACATCCATCTTTTGCACATCTACCATTCCAATGTTTAATTGCCATATTGTAATTACTTCGCCACCATGGCCTATTTATTGCATTGACTCCCTTATTTGACCTTATTTGCACTCACTGTATATAGACTTTGATTTATTTTTTTCTACTGTATTATTGACTATTGTTATTATTATTGTATGTTTTGTTCATTTCGTGTGTAACTCTGTGTTGTTGTCGAACTGCTATGCTTTATCTTGGCCAGGTCGCAGTTGCAAATGAGAACTTGTTCTCAACTAGCTTACCTGGTTAAATAAAGGTGAATAAAAAATAAAATAAAATAAAAAAAATGTCTGCCGTATCAGTCATCTCAAGCAAACCTTCCCTATCTCTGTCTTTTTCTTTTCTTTCTCTCTCACTTTGTAGACTTCTCATTCTTAATGGTCTTCTCTCCAACTCCATCTACTTTCTCCAGCTAGATCATCTACTTTCTCCAGCTAGATCATCTACTTTCTCCAGCTAGATCATCTACTTTCTCCAGCTAGATCATCTACTTCTCTCCAGTTCCATCATCTACTTTCTCCAGCTCCATCATCTACTTCTCTCCAACTCCATCATCTACCTTTCTCTAGCTCCATCATCTACTTTTCTCTAGCTCCATCATCTAATTTTCTCTAGCTCCATCATCTACTTTTCTCTAGCTCCATCATCTAATTTTCTCTAGCTCCATCATCTACTTTTCTCTAGCTCCATCATCTACTTTTCTCTAGCTCCATCATCTACTTCTCTCTAGCTCCATCATCTACTTCTCTCCAGCTCCATCATCTACTTCTCTCCAGCTCCATCATCTACTTTTCTCCAGCTCCATCATCTACTTCTCTCCAGCTCCATCATCTACTTCTCTCCAGCTCCATCATCTACTTCTCTCCAGCTCCATCATCTACTTCTCTCCAGCTCCATCATCTACTTCTCTCCAGCTCCATCATCTACTTCTCTCCAGCTCCATCATCTACTTCTCTCCAGCTCCATCATCTACTTCTCTCCAGCTCCATCATCTACTTCTCTCCAGCTCCATCATCTACTTCTCTCCAGCTCCATCATCTACTTCTCTCCAGCTCCATCATCTACTTCTCTCCAGCTCCATCATCTACTTCTCTCCAGCTCCATCATCTACTTCTCTCCAGCTCCATCATCTACTTCTCTCCAGCTCCATCATCTACTTCTCTCCAGCTCCATCATCTACTTCTCTCCAGCTCCATCATCTACTTCTCTCCAGCTCCATCATCTACTTCTCTCCAGCTCCATCATCTACTTCTCTCCAGCTCCATCATCTACTTCTCTCCAGCTCCATAATGTATCATCTTTCATCATCCGGGAGCATGTTGCACCACACTGTGATATGTTATCTTAGTGCAAAGAAGGCCATGTATACAGATATAGAAGGCCATGTATACAGATATAGAAGGCCATGTATACAGATATAGCAGGCCATGTATACAGATATAGCAGGCCATGTATACAGATATAGGAGGCCATGTATACAGATATAGAAGGCCATGTATACAGATATAGAAGGCCATGTATACAGATATAGAAGGCCATGTATCCAGATATAGAAGGCCATGTATCCAGATATAGAAGGCCATGTTTGCAGATATAGAAGGCCATGTATCCAGATATAGAAGGCCATGTATCCAGATATAGAAGGCCATGTATCCAGATACAGAAGGCCATGTTTGCAGATATAGAAGGCCATGTATCCAGATATAGAAGGCCATGTTTGCAGATATAGAAGGCCATGTTTGCAGATATAGAAGGCCATGTATCCAGATATAGAAGGCCATGTTTGCAGATATAGAAGGCCATGTTTGCAGATATAGAAGGCCATGTATCCAGATATAGAAGGCCATGTTTGCAGATATAGAAGGCCATGTATCCAGATATAGAAGGCCATGTATCCAGATATAGAAGGCCATGTATACAGATATAGAAGGCCATGTATCCAGATATAGAAGGCCATGTATACAGATATAGAAGGCCATGTATACAGATATAGAAGGCCATGTATACAGATATAGAAGGCCATGTATCCAGATATAGAAGGCCATGTATCCAGATATAGAAGGCCATGTATACAGATATAGAAGGCCATGTATCCAGATATAGAAGGCCATGTTTGCAGATATAGAAGGCCATGTATACAGATATAGAAGGCCATGTCAGATGGTGAATGAGGCTCATTGACCAGCCCTATTGGAATGCAGGTCGTACAGTGTGATGGATTGACCAGGGGGGCAGCTGTCATCCGGTCCCCCAGTGACTTGGCTCATTGCTCAATGGAGATCTTGGACCGTGGCCCTCTGGATCAAGCAACAGAGAGGCACCATGGCACCTTTTGAGGCTGCCAGCCCATGAGAAGGGGAATGGGGGGGCATTTAGGACTGTGTTTGGGGTATATCTGGATATTGTGCTGTTTTTACAGTCTTTATAATGTCTCTATAGTTTCTCTAGAAACCCAGCTTGGAGAGTCCAGTTGCCTGCTTCTCATTAATTGTGATTCTGTGTGACTCAGTTGGTTAGAGTGTTGCACTAGCAACGCCAAGGTTGTGATTTCAATTCCCTGAGTGATGCATATAGTGGATTGTTATTGGAAGGATTTTCCCAGTTGGATTATCCTGTGATGATCCTAGTACTGTATTATTGGACAGAGTCAAGGCTAGCTTAGCTGTCAACTTTCAATAGATACAGGAAGTAGTCCACCTTTTCACCGACGGTCTATTTTCATCCCGAATGCCTTGCTCTCTTGTCAGATCTTGTCTCCTCTGGTTTCCCTGTGATAAAGTCATAAACAAAGGCTGTGGATAATTGTCTCCGGGAGCTTTTTGGACCTGTCTGTCAAGTCAAGAACCACACGTGTGTCAAGCAAGAGCCTTCAGGAGGCTAGTGGAAAATGTATTGAATTCTTGGAGGGTTTGGTATTAGATACTTGGAAGTCGATTCATTAGAAAGCCTTTTTCTCAGAACCTCGACCACCGTCCCTTTTCTCTCCCTCATTGGAATCAATTAATCAACAAGGGAAAAGCAAACGTCAGTTGTCTGGATATTTGATAATTTATTTAGTATCTTACTTTAGTATACTTTGGGTCTGAAATCTCCCGGCAAAGCAGAGGGAATACATTAAAGTCAGACATGTTTTGGGATGTTTTAATTATTTGGTTCTTTCTTTATTTTTGCTCATTCTTCCACAACTTAGAAGGGTTCCCGGTTTTTAATATCAAAAGCTTTTCCCCCATGTCATTTTGCATCCATTTGAAATAGGATGTTTTGCTGCAGTTAAATGAGCTTGAATCACGGCTTGTGGTTGCATAGCAGCGTTTACTGCTACGCTCGAAAGTTAATGTCTGATTTGAAGGTTTTTCGGGCTCAGGGCTTTGTGTGAGATCAATGACGAATGTGTTTAAGGCTACCCAGATATCTTTTATTAATGTTCAGTACCTTTTTACTCAGAATCTCAGCTGATGCAGAACTTTTCTCTTATTTAAAGCTCCTCTTTTAAACTGTCCTACCTCAAAGGACCGAGATACCAAGGCTGATTTTCTGCACTTAATGACACACTGAGTGGTAACATTTTAAAACTAGGTGGAAATAGTGAAATGATCATCTGCTTTATGTTCTAACTATGATGAAAACAATGTTTTGGCCTTACTGCTATTAGCCCATACAAACGCAATGAATAACATATTCACTATATGGAACAACAGATAGTTCCCCCAAAAAAATCTAAAGGAAGTTTGTTCTGAAGTGTCTGTCCTGTATCTGAGAGATATAAGAAAGATCATTAAATATTTTATGTTTATTTTATAAAAAATGTTTTAACATCTATTTAATCCCTTATTTTTTGCACTGAACAGTACTTCCATTCATTTCTTTCAACTAGTACCGGGGGACCATCTGATGAGTCTTGTGAGGCCTGTGTGCATCCTAGAGCAAACCGACATGTATGTGTTCGTGATAGCCTCATCTTTCCACAGAGGGGTCATATTAGTGTGTAGTGGAAACCGTTCGGACGCAACAGACGATTATGTGAGAAGACCAATTCTCTGAATCTCTCTGACAAACACCACTCTAGCTCGGTCATCTTTCACTGCAGATACAGAAGAGCGACATCGGATGATGCGATGGATTGAGACGCATCTAATGGAATAGTTCACATTTTGGTATTAACATGTTGGCATGCAAATTGTTTTCAATTCAGCAATATTCCACAAGCAATGCTAGTGAAAACAGATTGAAACAGTTAGTGGTGGATTCAAAAGTATGTAACGGGCTCCTGAGTGGTGCAGCGGTCTAAGGCACTGCATCTCAGTGCAAAAGGTGTCACTACAGTTCCTGGTTCAAATCCAGGCTGTGTCACATCTGGCTGTGATTGTGAGTTCCATAGGGCATTGCACTATTGGCCCAGTTTTGGCCAGGGTAGGCCAATAAATGAAGGTTAATTAAAACTAAGAAATGCTAGCCAGGATATTCTGGGCATACGATAGCCTGTATGGTGTCTTATTAGGACAGCCTATGTCTGGGCCTAATACAGACAGAGTAAATATGTTGGTATATATATGCTGTCTTTATTTCCCACTGAAATGTGATGTCACGTAGTTTTGAACATCAGTCTACAGTACTTCAGATCCCTTTATCACTCTCTCATTGGGAAAACATTTAGGACTCCATTAGCAGAATCCCAACAGTCCGTTCCTGCCCCCTGTAGAGAGAGAGAGAGAGAGAGAGAAAAAAAAAAAACAGGCCCAACTCTTACACTAGCTGAAGCCAGTCTACTTGAACAGATTAATACTCAATCATGAGGCATCAAAGCCAAAGGAACTGAGTAATGTTAAGAAACGCTATAGATGGAAGACAAGTAGTGTGGGAACCTACCAATAAACAATTGGGTAACAACAAGTTCAATCCGTTTTAGACAACTTCCTGGACAAAATGTGTCACTCTAATAGTGAAGGTGTAAACTTGTCATTAGAAACCCTAAACAGTATGTTTGACCTCTCTGCTTCCCTATCAAATCTGAACATTTCAAATAGAAAATCAAAAATGAATAACAATGACAAACGGTTTGATGAAGAATGCAAAAACCTAATAGAGAAATTGAGAAGTCTATCCAACCAAAACATAGAGACCCAGAAAACCTGAGCCTATGCCTTCACTATGGTGAATCACTAAAACAATACAGAAATACACTATGGAAAAAGAAGGAACAGAACTTCAGAAATCAGCTCAATGTAATTGAAGAATCCATAGACTCTAACCGCTTCTGGGAAAATTGGAAAACACTGAAACAAACAACATCACAAGATGTATGGGTAAACCACTTTCCCCATATTTTTGGCCCTATAACAAAGCACAAGCAGCAAAAACATATACATGATCAAATGCAAATCTTAGAATCAACTATTAAAGACTACCAGAACCCACTATATTCTCCAATTACATTGAATGAGCTACAGGACAAAATACAAACCCTCCAACCCAAAAGGCCTGTGGTGTTGATGGTATCCTCAATGAAATGATAAAATATACACACCATAAATTCCAATTGGCAATACTAAAACTCTTTAACATCATCCTTGGCACTGGCATCTTCTCCAATATTTGGAACCAAGGACTGATCACCCCAATTAAGATAAAATGGGGTTAAGGTTAGATCGAGTTAAGTTCCATGTGTTATGGTCAAGGGATTCTGAACAGATAAAGTGAACCATTCAATCATGCCTACAACAGATTACAGTCACGATTTGATTGATTGAATGGATCAATACAGGCACATGCAGCATGTGAAGTTGTCCAAATGTTGCCATAACATTCCGCTATAAATCATTCACAATCACCTGCCATGTAAATTAGCTACATCAACACTACACCGTTGGGCACACAGTGCCAAGATCCCTCTCTGCATACAAAATAGTTCTAACTAACTACTTTATGCAAATATGGGTGCAAACGTCTCATATTAAACACACTGAAATGAATGCAAAGTAACTCCAGTAAGTATGTAAATTAGTTTATTAATTAGATCCGCTGCATGTGTCGTGGTTGGAATCAACTACTGTATGTGGTTCAGGGGGGCCGTGTGCTGGTGGACGAGACAGGAAATCAATATTCTGACTATCCAGGTCTCGTCTGGCTTTTTTTAGCAACTCAATGACCAGGTGTTAATTACGAAGTCAATTGTGTCATTAATCAAGTGAGGAGGAATCCCAGAAGGTGTGGAAGACAGGTAGTGGCAGCGGTGGTGTCTGTATCTTTCTCTCCACTGACTGATACCTCAGGAGGTGAGGGTGTCAATGGGCTGATCAAACTCCATCGGGTAGGTTCCAATACTTAGATAGCTAGCTTGGCTTGGATTTCACTTCCTTTTCTTTTCCTTCCCTCTCCTCTCCTTCCCTCTCCTCTCCTTCCCTCTCCTTTCCTCTCCTCTCCTTCCCTCTCCTCTCATTTCCTCTCCTCTCCTTCCCTCTCCTCTCCTTCCCTCTCCTCTCATTTCCTCTCCTCTCCTTCCCTCTCCTCTCCTTCCCTCTCCTCTCCTTCCCTCTCCTCTCATTTCCAATCCAAAGAAAAGAGGGGTTTCGTGCCAAAACAACTGGAGTAGAGGTACTACTATACCATAAATGCATCAGAAGTTGATCTCTCTTCTCTCTATTATAACATTAAATCCATAGGAGTTATAATAAACAATATATTTTTTACATTGAAAATGTTGTGGCAATCCAAAACAGTATGACAGAAGATCTCCAGGCCACAGCATCTAACACTTTTTTCCTAATCAATCACTACCTGAGCCATATTCATTGAGGCACACATTCCAAAAATGTTTTAAAACGCAATGGAAAACGAAAACGTATATTGGAAAGTCCAGATAGTCCCTCACAGTTTCGGGCTGTTTTCTTCCATTTGGTACCTAATGAACACAACCCTGAAAGGCTATAAGATACTGCATCTATCATGACCATTAGAAGAGTATAGTTACTGTGTACAGTATATGTTACTATAATAACATGCTGGGGAAATCAATGGTCTGTAGGTGTTACCTTTAAATGAAGCTTAGTTACACAAATATTATCTTACTCTGATTTTACATTGCCAAATAATAAATCATACATCCTCTTATCAATACTATTAGATTTGTGAACAATGTACAATGTAGGTGTGGTGTTGATTATATCTGTGGTGGGTTCCATAGAGGTTTGAAGGTGACTTCTCCCTCTTTGTATAATGATGTCAATGGAAAGGATGTTTATTATGACAATAAACTAGGAAAATACTGCCAGCATTAAGACAAGAATGAAAGACCATGTGACTCCTATTGTTCTGTTGGAGCGGTGTGTTTGGGTACAGTCCACAAGTGACGATTAACCAAATATTTCTAAAAGGAGAATGGGAAATTGGCTAGAGGACTGTCAGAATTTGAAAAGCAACAGAACACTTGAAAATCTGTCTGAAGTGTCTCAAATGGGACCCTGTTCCCTATGTAGTGTACTATTTTTGACCAGGACCAATGGCACTAGATGGCTTTTAAAACTCAATGGAAAACAATAACGTTTAATGGGAAAGTCCAGATAGTCCCTCACAGTTTCAGGCAATTTTTGATAACAAAAACAGGCATAGGCCTATAGGAATATATAGCTAATATAGAGTACATTATAAAGCAAGGAATTTCTGTTGGCCAGAAGCAAATTTGGAAAATATTTAAAAAGAGATGCCGATTCACTGGAAATCAATATCCTGTTTGTAAAGAAGGCTCTTTATCGAGAATGCTGGCCTTCCCTTATCTTCAGCCATAGAATTTGCACAATGTAGATCTGTCCTGATTCAATAGACACTGAGTGATTCCATAGAGGCAGCATCACCCTTCATATCAGATCAGATATCATCTACACTAAGTGATTCCATAGAGACAGCATCACCCTTCATATCAGATCAGATATCATCTGCACTGAGTGATTCCATAGAGACAGCATCACCCTTTATATCAGATCAGATATCATCTACACTGAGTGATTCCATAGAGACAGCATCACCCTTTATATCAGATCAGATATCATCTACACTGAGTGATTCCATAGAGACAGCATCACCCTTCATATCAGATCAGATATCATCTGCACTGAGTGATTCCATAGAGACAGCATCACACTTTATATCAGATCAGATATCATCTACACTGAGTGATTCCATAGAGACAGCATCACCCTTTATATCAGATCAGATATCATCTACACTGAGTGATTCCATAGAGACAGCATCACTCTTTATATCAGATCACTGAATGTACAAAACTGAATGTACAAAACTTTAGGAACACCTGCTCTTTCCCTGACATTGACTGAACAGTTGAATCCAGGTGAAAGCTATGATCCCTTATTGATGTCATCTGTGAAATCCACTTCCATCATTGTAGATGAAGGGGAAGAGACAGGTTAATGAAGGATTTTTAAGCTTTGAGACAATTGAGACATGGATTCAGAGGGTGAATGGGCAAGACAAAATATGTAAGTGCTTTTGAACTGGGTATGGTAGTAGGTGCCAGGCGCACCATGTGCAACAGTTTCCTGTGAGCAGCTCAATATTAGGAAGGTGTTTAGGAAGGTGTTCCTGAAGTTTTGTAAACTATGTATCTTGCTACAGCGAGAAATATATGGTATTTCTAGAAGCTGTAGCTCTATCTAAAATCCATTGTGTGTGCTAGTGTAATGTCATAAATAAACCCTGCTCTTGATGGGAGTGTGTTAAAATGAGTGGCATGATGATACTATCTTTTAGCCTGAAGCACATTCTCATAGACATTCTTCTACACAGCTTGAGAACATCAGCAAAGAACATGTGGGGAACTGTTTTGATCAGCTAAAATGCAGACATTCTAAAATGGTGACTCAGATTCCTGAGAAATGTGGTTCAGGTTACTCTTTTAGAAAAAAATATGCTATCTAGAACCTCAGGGTCCTGTAATACATGTATCACTAGTCACTAAACAATGTTTATATACCCTACATTACTCATCTAATAGGTATATACTGTACGCTATACCATCTACTGCATATTGCCATCTTGATGTAATTAAATGTATCACTAGCCACTTTAAACAATGCCACTTAATATAATGTTTACATACCCTACATTACTCATCTCATATGTATATACTGTACTCTATACCATCTACTGCATCTTGCCATCTTGATGTAATTAAATGTATCACTAGCCACTTTAAACAATGCCACTTAATATAATGTTTACATACCCTACATTACTCCTCTCATATGAATATACTGTACTCTATACCATCTACTGCATCTTGCCTATGCCGTTCGGCCATCACTCATTCATATATTTTTATGTACATATTCTTATTCATTCGTTTACACTTGTGTGTATAAGTAGTTGTGAAATTGTTAGGTTAGATTACTTTTAGATATTACTGCATGGTTGGAACTAGAAGCGCAAGCATTTCGCTACACTCGCATTAACATCTGCAAACCATGTGTATGTGACCAATAACATTGGATTTGATTCATCTGTCACAATAGGAGAACACTTTGAAGAAACCTTTTTGGTTCCGGGTTGAAGACTTTTGAGTTACATTTAGAACCCTTTATACATAGGGTTCTACATGAAAACCAAAAGAGTTCTACCTGAAACCAAAAAGGGATCTCCCTTGAACCAAAAAGGGTTGGCCTATGGGGACAGCAGAAGAACCCTTTTGGAACCTTTTTTTAGAAGAGTATAGGCAGCAATTATTAAAGGCGACACACAGAGATATCTGATTGGAAACTTTGGGGAATTCCATACCAAAACAAACCTAATTGTGAAGTGGAGAATCTCTTGGGTCAGAATTGACTGTATTCCCTGTTTGGCCCCATCTCAGGGGCTCTCCAGCAAAACAGACCAGATAAATAGATGACGGAGAGATGGAGGGGGAGATTATGAGTGTATAGCAGAAAGCCTTCAGTGGGGAAATCTGTTGATGTTCTTAGATGGAGATGGAGAGTCCATGTGTGTGTGTGTGTGTGTGTGTGTGTGTGTGTGTGTGTGTGTGTGTGTGTGTGTGTGTGTGTGTGTGACTGAAGGGCTATAAGTCGTGCCTGATCAACCTGCCACTTATCCACTCGATCACGTCTGTGCGTGTGTGTCACATCCTACTCTTCCCACCCGTTTAATCCCCCTCTCTTCATACCCATGTGTTTACAAAGATTGAAGTATGGGATGTCTTTACACAAAATGGATGGCTCTTATTATGACTCCACTTGTTTACCTTCTAGTCTGATTTACCAGTGGGGAGTGGGCTCTGCTGTCTAGCTCTGCTGTCTAGCCCTGCTGTCTAACTGCTGTATAGCTATGTTGTCTAGCTCTGCTGTCTAACTGCTGTATAGCTACGCTGTCTAGCTCTGCTGTCTAACTGTGGTCTAGCTCTGCTGTCTAGCACTGCTGTCTAGCTCTGCTGTCTAACTGCTGTCTAGCTCTGCTGTCTAACTGCTGTCTAGCTCTGCTGTCTAACTGTGGTCTAGATCTGCTGTCTAACTGCTGTCTAGCTCTGCCATCTGCCATCTAGTTCTTCTGTCTAACTGCTGTCTAACTGCTGTGTAGCTATGCTGTATAACTGCTGTCAAGCTCTGCTGTCTAACTGCTTTCTAGCTCTGCTGTCTAACTACTGTCTATCTCTGCTGTCTAACTACTGTCTATCTCTGCTGTCTAACGGCTGTCTAGCTCTGCTGTCTAACTACTGTCTAGCTCTGCTGTCTAACTACTGTCTAGCTCTGCTGTCTAACTACTGTCTAGCTCTGTTGTCTAACGGCTGTCTTGCTCTGCTGTCTAACGGCTGTCTTGCTCTGCTGTCTAACGGCTGTCTTGCTCTGCTGTCTAACGGCTGTCTTTCTCTGCTGTCTAACCGCTGTCTAGCTCTGCTGTCTAACTGCTGTCTAGCTCTACTGTCTAACGGCTGTCTCGCTCTGCTGTCTAACGGCTGTCTAGCTCTGCAGTCTAACCGCTGTCTAGCTCTGCTGTCTAACGGCTGTCTAGCTGTGCTGTCTACCCGCTGTCTAGCTCTGCTGTCTAGCACTGCTGTCTAATTTATGTCAAATAACTGCTGTCTAACACTGCTATCTATATCTCGTGTGTAACTGCTGTAAGCGTGACGGACTGTATTTCCTTTTTAGCCTGATCCCTGGCAGGGCGATCAACCAGTGTTGTATTCAATAGAACCAAAAAAAAGCAACCAGGAAGGATTAACCTGAATTTGTCAATTAAGAATCTCTTGTTTTCTTTGCTAAATGTATTGCACTAATGAATACACCCCTTGAGAGAGAATTCTTTGAGTGGTGGGTTGGAAAAGGGGAAGACGTTCTTCCCAATGGCACTAGTGGAATTGTGGTCTAATGACTTCCGATCATGTGATTTGATTGGGATTCCCGCAGTCCTAGCTTTGGGAGGTAGGGAAGTAGAGAAGGAGGGAAGTAGAGGAGAAGAGAGAGAGGGAAAGAGGGAAGGAGGAACCATAAGTGACGTGGAGAGAGGAGGGGAGAGCGATCAGAGCATACTACAAACAGGACGCTTCTCTCTGTGGAGGATGTTCTCCTCCTAACGGCAGGTTGTTTTTGTATTTGGCCCCTGGTTCAACGGTCATTTAATAACCTTTCATTACGATTGTAATTTGAGTCAAAATGACAGTGAATGGAGGGCTTCCTAAAACAGACTACCGGGCAGCATAGCAATGAGTGCCAGAGTAGCTATTAGCCAGGCTACACTGGTCTGCAGACAGTTTTGAGTGAACATCTGTGCGGTGTGTTAACCATACTGCAAATACCACTGTGTTTACTTCCTATTTTCTATAAATAAAGTGGGGTTGAATGGATAAACAGGGTAAATGCACAGTGTCGTATCCTCTTAATATTTGAGTATGACTCAAATGTGCGGCCATAACCTGGATGCCCTTTTAAAATGATTCTCACTCTGTATATTTTCGGAGCTGCGCTTTTGAGATTTTCACCTCTCCTTGCAAGTCATCAGTAAAATGGCATCTGGTTATTTCAATGTCAAATCATAATTTACTATTGAGCACACTTGAAAAGTCAATTTACAGGTAGGTTATTAGGGTGCGGAATACTGATAGGCCACATCTGCATAGAGAGCCAGAGGCAGATTTGTAATTTCATAAATACAACCTTGGGCAAAAATTGGAAATTATTAGCAATAGGTTGAGGACACGGAAATTATAGATAAAAAAGAACACTGGATGTTTATTGGACGATGACTGATGGGTAAGCAACAACTTGGTACTTCAATAGGACCTTTATTCAGATTACTTTGAATAATGATATTCCATAAGAGTGCTTGAGACAAAAATATATCTAAAGCCCCACAAAGGAACTGATTTACAACAATGAATCCTCAGTACAACGGATGGCCAACTTCTCTGTTTAAAAAATATAATTCCTTCAACCTAAAGGGAAAAGTAGTAACCTAATTTGTCTCTCTGTTCGTCTTCTCACCCTAAATGTGGTTTCTCCTGTACACCACAATTATGATGTAAATGAGATGCAGCTTTCTCTCACCCTGCTCTGCTGAAATGAAAAGGTAAATATTTGCATAATATTCTCTTAGGCCCTTGTGCGCGCTACGTCGCATTATTCCATTAACCGAGTCACCATGGAAAAAACACTATATTTGCTTTAATAGGCTTACCACACCATGCATGGCAAAACACGGGCTACAACACAACACAACAAGTCTGACATGTAATGGTCAATTTGCTTACATGACAAATGGGATATTTTCACCACAGAGTATTTGGGTTAATCACATATCTTGAATTTACCCAATGCGTTGCCATTGTTTATATGAGAGTCTCCATTGATTCAATAGGGCTGTAGATAGGGTAACATTGTCTCCAGTCTTTTGCTCCTTTGACATTACTTTGTGTCGTCCTCAAAATAGACAATTAACCCTGTTCTTGAGTCTATGTTCCAATAAAACTCTACCGGGGACCAAACACTTTTGTTCTCGATTTGGCCTTTGAGCAGCACAGAAAGCTGAATGACTAGGCAACCTTTAGACTGCACTGTGTGTGTGTTCAACCATGTGAAAACTGTATGATCACATTAGGAAGGGGATTTTAGATTATATTTACATATTCCAGGTTTCAGTTGAAAAAGGACATTTCGTAGATTTTGTCCAACAGCTGTACTTCATTTGTAACTAAGACGGGATTGAATGCATGGGAGCATTATTCTGAAATGAGTGATGAACGTCCAATTGACATGAATATAGCTATCCAGTTATAGTTAATTCGAGGCCAGATACGTGGATATACTTGTTAGCAGCAGTAAATTATGGGTGATGTTCAATAACGAAGCAATAATGAAGATAGGTTTGCATGCTTGTCAAGTAGTCGCTACATTTAGTGACAGCATTATTTAACGTTATATATCTCTGTCAGTCTATATCTCTGTCAGTCTGTCAGTGTCAGTCTGTCATTGATAACCATACAGACACTTATTTTACCCAAGCTCCATTGTTTTCTCCCTGTAACATCCCTCTGGTGTTTGTCATTAAGCTGTTTCCACGTTCTAGTCCAGCTAATTCTAAATTGTGACAACCGACATGTCTATGTGTTTCAGGCACAAATGTATGCACATAAATCTCAGGTTGAGTCAAATACATAAATATGTAGTCTACGACATGTCTTCATTATGTATGAAAGGGCAATAGAACTGTATGAGGCTGAACAACACTGGACAGCATTTGTTTTGTTACTGATCAGGAAGAAGTGAGAGGCATGAGAGTGCAGTGTGACTTTGAGGCACGTGACTCTCCTTTGTCCCCCGGTTCTCCTGTGTCCCCCGACACTCCTGTGACCCCTGGCTCTCCTGTGTCCCCTGGCCCTCTTATGTCCCCCGGTTCTCCTATGTCGCCCGCTCTTTCTAAATGAATCTTTCCTGGATTCCTTTTATCCTCTTTCTTTTCAAAGAAGGAGATCCTAGGAGAGTGACATGGACCTTCTCCTCAAATGCGATTGAGAAGGAGATCCTAGGAGAGTGACATGGACCTTCTCCTCAAATGCGATTGAGAAGGAGATCCTAGGAGAGTGACATGGACCTTCTCCTCAAATGCGATTGAGAAGGAGATCCTAGGAGAGTGACATGAACCTTCTCCTTCAATACGATTGAGAAGGAGATCCTAGGAGAGTGACATGGACCTTCTCCTCAAATGCGATTGAGAAGGAGATCCTAGGAGAGTGACATGGACCTTCTCCTCAAATGCGATTGAGAAGGAGATCCTAGGAGAGTGACATGAACCTTCTCCTTCAATACGATTGAGAAGGAGATCCTAGGAGAGTGACATGAACCTTCTCCTCAAATACGATTGAGAAGGAGATCCTAGGAGAGTGACATGGACCTTCTCCTCCAATACGATTGAGAAGGAGATCCTAGGGGAGTGACATGAACCTTCTCCTACAATACAATTGAGAAGAAGATCCTAGGAGAGTGACATGAACCTTCTCCTACAATACGATTGAGAAAGAGGTCCTAGGAGAGTGACATGAAGCTTCTCCTACAATAATATTGAGAAGGAGGTCCTAATGGAGGGACATGGACCTTCTCCTCCCGTACAATTGCAAAGGAGGAGAGGAGATAGGATGCAAGGAATCATAGAGCCCCTACCTACCTCCTGATCAACAAAACATGCTGTGGATCAAACTTAACCGAGTCCCTCAAGCACTGGAAATCCTGGGGATGACAGAAGACCTGCTTAGACCAAGAGAGAGAGAGAGAACTATGAATGTCTTCAATTCCCTTAACCTCATACCTTCCCTGTGTAAAGACTCTTGGTATAATCTGATATTTCCTCAGTACAAGCACACCATGTGCTATAAATCACGCACACACACACACACACACACACACACACACACACACACACACACACACACACACATGAAAAACATAACTCTTTGATCGCCCCAGGAAGTGACAGACCGTAGGTTCTAAACATATTTGGGAGAGCAAAACGGCTAGGCGGTGAGACAAATTTGATAAAAATCCATGCTGTGCACATGGCACGTGATGGTGTTAAACCAGCAAAACATATGATGTTCTTGCCTTGCATTCTGTTACCTGAAATGCTCTATAATTGATGAACCTGTTCACTGCCATCTAAATTGAAATGTGCTCCACGGCAGGCTGCAGGCTGGGAGGAGGAGGAGGGAGGAGAAATTAAATTTCACAGCATTGAGAACCCAGACGGTGCCATGGAGTGAAAAGCTGCAGGGAGAAGTGAATTGGTCTCAGTGAAAACATGGCCGTCGAAGTGCCTTATTTGCTTTGCTTAACCTACCCGGTGTGAGTGTACTCTCCTCTACAGTTCAGTCCTCTGAATATGGGCCCTCAGTCACTTCCTCTTGTGGAGTTAACAACACGGTCGGTGCTGCTCGGCTTTTTAAAGAGAATATGTAAATATGCACGGCTAAATTAGGCCCAGAGGTGTGCTGTGTGTTAGGTCCAGAGGTGTGCTGTGTGTTAGGTCCAGAGGTGTGCTGTGTGTTAGGTCCAGAGGTGTGCTGTGTGTTAGGTCCAGAGGTGTGCTGTGTGTTAGGTCCAGAGGTGTGTTGTGTGTTAGGTCCAGAGGTGTGCTGTGTGTTAGGTCCAGAGGTGTGCTGTGTGTTAGGTCCAGAGGTGTGCTGTGTGTTAGGTCCAGAGGTGTGCTGTGTGTTAGGTCCAGAGGTGTGCTGTGTGTTAGGTCCAGAGGTGTGCTGTGTGTTAGGTCCAGAGGTGTGCTGTGTGTTAGGTCCAGAGGTGTGCTGTGTGTTAGGTCCAGAGGTGTGCTGTGTGTTAGGTCCAGAGGTGTGCTGTGTGTTAGGTCCAGAGGTGTGCTGTGTGTTAGGTCCAGAGGTGTGCTGTGTGTGAGGTCCAGAGGTGTGCTGTGTGTTAGGTCCAGAGGTGTGCTGTGTGTTAGGTCCAGAGGTGTGCTGTGTGTTAGGTCCAGAGGTGTGCTGTGTGTTAGGTCCAGAGGTGTGCTGTGTGTTAGGTCCAGAGGTGTGCTGTGTGTTAGGTCCAGAGGTGTGCTGTGTGTTAGGTCCAGAGGTGTGCTGTGTGTTAGGTCCAGAGGTGTGCTGTGTGTTAGGTCCAGAGGTGTGCTGTGTGTTAGGTCCAGAGGTGTGCTGTGTGTTAGGTCCAGAGGTGGTGCTGTGTGTTAGGTCCAGAGGTGTGCTGTGTGTTAGGTCCAGAGGTGTGCTGTGTGTTAGGTCCAGAGGTGTGCTGTGTGTGAGGTCCAGAGGTGTGCTGTGTGTTAGGTCCAGAGGTGTGCTGTGTGTTAGGTCCAGAGGTGTGCTGTGTGTTAGGTCCAGAGGTGTGCTGTGTGTTAGGTCCAGAGGTGTGCTGTGTGTTAGGTCCAGAGGTGTGCTGTGTGTTAGGTCCAGAGGTGTGCTGTGTGTTAGGTCCAGAGGTGTGCTGTGTGTGAGGTCCAGAGGTGTGCTGTGTGTGAGGTCCAGAGGTGTGCTGTGTGTTAGGTCCAGAGGTGTGCTGTGTGTTAGGTCCAGAGGTGTGCTGTGTGTTAGGTCCAGAGGTGTGCTGTGTGTTAGGTCCAGAGGTGTGCTGTGTGTGAGGTCCAGAGGTGTGCTGTGTGTTAGGTCCAGAGGTGTGCTGTGTGTTAGGTCCAGAGGTGTGCTGTGTGTTAGGTCCAGAGGTGTGCTGTGTGTTAGGTCCAGAGGTGCGCTGTGTGTTAGGTCCAGAGGTGTGCTGTGTGTTAGGTCCAGAGGTGTGCTGTGTGTTAGGTCCAGAGGTGTGCTGTGTGTTAGGTCCAGAGGTGTGCTGTGTGTGAGGTCCAGAGGTGTGCTGTGTGTTAGGTCCAGAGGTGTGCTGTGTGTTAGGTCCAGAGGTGTGCTGTGTGTTAGGTCCAGAGGTGTGCTGTGTGTTAGGTCCAGAGGTGTGCTGTGTGTTAGGTCCAGAGGTGTGCTGTGTGTGAGGTCCAGAGGTGTGCTGTGTGTTAGGTCCAGAGGTGTGCTGTGTGTTAGGTTCAGAGGTGTGCTGTGTGTTAGGTCCAGAGGTGTGCTGTGTGTTAGGTCCAGAGGTGTGCTGTGTGTTAGGTCCAGAGGTGTGCTGTGTGTTAGGTCCAGAGGTGTGCTCTGTGTTTGTGCACCCCTTGATTTTCTTTCGGTGGCCTTGTCCAGCGTTATTTTGGTCTTCAGAGGGATGTGCCTCCTCTTCCCTGTCTTTCCAAATGATGAGTACTCCTGTTCCAGTGCTTCTCATAAATAGCCATGTTGAAGATTTAATGTGATTCTCCACTCAAGTACAGTACATACTGTAGGCTATGACTGTGTGACTCTACTACAGATAGACCTGAAGGCACAATCAGTAGATAATGGTTATATTGATAGTCATAGTCTTGATAGGCCAATTAGTGCCTTTCCATAGAGATTGAGGAGTAGGAGGCGTACTTATCCATACTTCTGCAGCATACTGTATCTCTGCCGAACACTGGATTGATCCAAGATTACAGTTGAATCTATATCGAGAAACAGGGAAAACAAGTTGAGCTGGTCGAGAACTCTCACTTTGCCTGTCGAATGCAAATGATGTTGGTGGTGCATGTCACAGAATCACTGGGTAATCCATGCCAAATCCCATAGGACCAGCCTCTGTTGATGGAAACAAAACACCCACCTGTGGTTTTCCTGCCCCATTCATTCCTTGTCATTTTGTCCAAGGGATGTTATTCAAATCCAACAGTAAGGAGGAGGTGATTGAAATCACAGCTAGTGCCATTAAATGTCCATGGAGTAGACATTAATATGAATTGGACTGTCTTATCGTTTGAAAAGAGGCATTTTATTCATTGCTTTCGACTGGAGGACACAGATATGGAAGCACACTTCAATAGAGTGCTTGAGCAGTTTGGGACACATGAGGCTTTTGCGCACTTTCAAGGCTGTGCTGCACACATAGCATTTTATTCAATGCCAGATTTCCAGAAGTACAGTCCCATCTCTCAGAAGTACATGAAGATGTAGCTTTTTGGAGGAACATGTATTTGAGGATTGTCACAAAAAAAAAAACATAGCTGTCAAAAGTGAATAATGAATGCCTAGATTTTATTTGGGCCAGGGCCATACTTTATGGCATCCATTCGATGACGATCCCTTTTTCTTCTTTGGTTTCTTACTCACGGGGGAGAGGTTATGGAGTTACATACATTGAGCCCCCAGTCTTATATTCCCCCCTAGACCAGTCCCACAGCAAGGACTTGCACTCCCTGCTGCAATCAAAAGAAATGCACAACGCCAGCACATTCTCTTTAGCCTTGCTAATCTGCAGCTCTGACTATTTCCCCCAGGAATAACCGCTGCAGAGGAGAGAGGAAAGGAGGGAGGAGGGATCGGGCTGCTGACATGGAGAGTGAATGCTTCTTAAATGGGGAGAATGGTAGATTACATTGGGGAGAGAGAAAATGAGCCGGTGAATAATCGTGATGATAGCCCTGTGAACTATCTCCAGGCTTTTACCCCTGACCTCGTCCCATGACATCACATGACATCCTCATTCAAATTAAGAGGGGAGGGGAAAGAGGTGCTCCTTGATTGGTTCCTTACCAGAAACCTTTTTTTGCATTCACTGAAATGATCCCAGGAGCTAGGGGGTCAATTTGAAAGAGATGCAGAGGAGGGTGTAGAATACTTAGGCACTCAGGATGAGGTGTTACACCCCTTTTAGCTCGGGGTAATTACACTGATCCCAGTGATAGAGTTCACGTGGGATCTTTTGTCCAGCTACTAAGGTTATTGTGCGTATCTTGACCGGTTTAATAGCCCCAAACATATTAAAAGGATTACATACAACCTTGAAAAAAAGGTACATACCAAATTGATTCTGATTTGATTTCTATTGAATGCTTTTGAAAGTCTTCTATCCTAACCTTGTCAACATATAAAATGAGAGAGAGAGAGAGAGAGAGAGAGAGAGAGAGAGAGAGAGAACAGAATCATGAGCTGGGTGTGGACTCATTCCAGCGCTGATAGATAGTCATCACAGTGGGGAGGATTGAAACCACGGCTGTGTGTTCTTCAACCCAGCAGCAGCGCAATGTGACAGGGCTCTGACGGGAATGCTCCCTGACTAACTGAGTATTTGGCTGTCCAATTCATTAGGGATTATCTCTGTCTGATGACTAGCGGCACAAACAGAGACAGTCCATCTCTCTTTCTCGTTCTCTCTCATTTCTTGTGTCATTCTTTTGCATTGTTCTGGTGATAAATCTGACGATAACGTCCCCTAGAGGTGTTTTGGATGCACATATTTAGAAAGATCAGTAGATATGAGTGGAAACAGTGTGTGTATATAGATACAGATTGCCCTTTAGACTAGCTAGCATGACTGCACCCTGTGTTTCTCCTCACCAAAGGACAAATTACATCCACTAAGAGAAACATGGCTTAAACACACACACACACACACACACACACACACACACACACACACACACACACACACACACACACACACACACACACACACACACACACACACACACACACACACACACACACACACACACACACACACACACACAGCTCTGGCTAAATGTACGAATTATGGCCTTCCCCACCACCACAGCGTTTTTCACCTTTTCCTCTCCCCGCTTTTTCCGACAATGACTAGAACTCCAATGAGACTCGTGACACTCAGCAGATATGATTCTCCATGTTGCCTAGACTCATGACACTCAGCAGATATGGAGCTCCATGTTGCCTAGACTCATGACACTCAGCAGATATGGAGCTCCATGTTGCCTAGACTCATGACACTCAGCAGATATGGAGCTCCATGTTGCCTAGACTCATGACACTCAGCAGATATGATGCTCCATGTTGCCTAGACTCATGACACTCAGCAGATATGATGCTCCATGTTGCCTAGACTCATGACACTCAGCAGATATGATGCTCCATGTTGCCTAGACTCATGACACTCAGCAGATATGATGCTCCATGTTGCCTAGACTCATGACACTCAGCAGATATGGAGCTCCATGTTGCCTAGACTCATGACACTCAGCAGATATGATGCTCCATGTTGCCTAGACTCATGACACTGGCAGATATGGAGCTCCATGTTGCCTAGACTCATGACACTGGCAGATATGGAGCTCCATGTTGCCTAGACTCATGACACTCAGCAGATATGATGCTCCATGTTGCCTAGACTCATGACACTGGCAGATATGGAGCTCCATGTTGCCTAGACTCGTGACACTGGCAGATATGGAGCTCCATGTTGCCTAGACTCATGACACTGGCAGATATGGAGCTCCATGTTGCCTAGACTCATGACACTCAGCAGATATGACGCTCCATGTTGCCTAGACTCATGACACTCAGCAGATATGAAGCTCCATGTTGCCTAGACTCATGACACTGGCAGATATGGAGCTCCATGTTGCCTAGACTCATGACACTCAGCAGATATGACGCTCCATGTTGCCTAGACTCATGACACTCAGCAGATATGATGCTCCATGTTGCCTAGACTCATGACACTGGCAGATATGGAGCTCCATGTTGCCTAGACTCATGACACTCAGCAGATATGAAGCTCCATGTTGCCTAGACTCATGACACTCAGCAGATATGATGCTCCATGTTGCCTAGACTCATGACACTGGCAGATATGGAGCTCCATGTTGCCTAGACTCATGACACTCAGCAGATATGATGCTCCATGTTGCCTAGACTCATGACACTGGCAGATATGGAGCTCCATGTTGCCTAGACTCATGACACTCAGCAGATATGATGCTCCATGTTGCCTAGACTCATGACACTCAGCAGATATGGAGCTCCATGTTGCCTAGACTCATGACACTGGCAGATATGGAGCTCCATGTTGCCTAGACTCATGACACTCAGCAGATATGATGCTCCATGTTGCCTAGACTCGTGACACTGGCAGATATGGAGCTCCATGTTGCCTAGACTCGTGACACTGGCAGATATGGAGCTCCATGTTGCCTAGACTCATGACACTCAGCAGATATGATGCTCCATGTTGCCTAGACTCATGACACTGGCAGATATGGAGCTCCATGTTGCCTAGACTCATGACACTCAGCAGATATGATGCTCCATGTTGCCTAGACTCATGACACTGGCAGATATGGAGCTCCATGTTGCCTAGACTCATGACACTCAGCAGATATGATGCTCCATGTTGCCTAGACTCATGACACTCAGCAGATATGATGCTCCATGTTGCCTAGACTCATGACACTCAGCAGATATGATGCTCCATGTTGCCTAGACTCATGACACTCAGCAGATATGGCGCTCCATGTTGCCTAGACTCATGACACTCAGCAGATATGATGCTCCATGTTGCCTAGACTCGTGACACTGGCAGATATGGAGCTCCATGTTGCCTAGACTCATGACACTCAGCAGATATGATGCTCCATGTTGCCTAGACTCATGACACTCAGCAGATATGACGCTCCATGTTGCCTAGACTCATGACACTCAGCAGATATGATGCTCCATGTTGCCTAGACTCATGACACTCAGCAGATATGGCGCTCCATGTTGCCTAGACTCATGACACTCGCAGATATGGAGCTCCATGTTGCCTAGACTCATGACACTCAGCAGATATGATGCTCCATGTTGCCTAGACTCATGACACTCAGCAGATATGGCGCTCCATGTTGCCTAGACTCATGACACTCAGCAGATATGATGCTCCATGTTGCCTAGACTCGTGACACTGGCAGATATGGAGCTCCATGTTGCCTAGACTCATGACACTCAGCAGATATGATGCTCCATGTTGCCTAGACTCATGACACTCAGCAGATATGATGCTCCATGTTGCCTAGACTCATGACACTATGGAGCTCCATGTTGCCTAGACTCATGACACTCAGCAGATATGTTGCCTAGACTCATGACACTCAGCAGATATGATGCTCCATGTTGCCTAGACTCATGACACTCAGCAGATATGGAGCTCCATGTTGCCTAGACTCATGACACTCAGCAGATATGATGCTCCATGTTGCCTAGACTCAGACACTGGCAGATATGATCATGACACTCAGCAGATATGACGCTCCATGTTGCCTAGACTCATGACACTCAGCAGATATGGAGCTCCATGTTGCCTAGACTCGTGACACTGGCAGATATGGAGCTCCATGTTGCCTAGACTCATGACACTCAGCAGATATGATGCTCCATGTTGCCTAGACTCACACTGAGATATGGAGCATGTTGCTAGACAGGCAGATATGAGCTCCATGTTGCCTAGACTCATGACACTCAGCAGATATGATGCTCCATGTTGCCTAGACTCGTGACACTGGCAGATATGGAGCTCCATGTTGCCTAGACTCATGACACTCAGCAGATATGATGCTCCATGTTGCCTAGACTCGTGACACTGGCAGATATGGAGCTCCATGTTGCCTAGACTCATGACACTCAGCAGATATGATGCTCCATGTTGCCTAGACTCATGACACTCAGCAGATATGACGCTCCATGTTGCCTAGACTCATGACACTCAGCAGATATGATGCTCCATGTTGCCTAGACTCATGACACTCAGCAGATATGGCGCTCCATGTTGCCTAGACTCATGACACTCAGCAGATATGATGCTCCATGTTGCCTAGACTCGTGACACTGGCAGATATGGAGCTCCATGTTGCCTAGACTCATGACACTCAGCAGATATGATGCTCCATGTTGCCTAGACTCATGACACTCAGCAGATATGATGCTCCATGTTGCCTAGACTCATGACACTCAGCAGATATGATGCTCCATGTTGCCTAGACTCATGACACTCAGCAGATATGGCGCTCCATGTTGCCTAGACTCATGACACTCAGCAGATATGACGCTCCATGTTGCCTAGACTCATGACACTCAGCAGATATGATGCTCCATGTTGCCTAGACTCATGACACTCAGCAGATATGGCGCTCCATGTTGCCTAGACTCATGACACTCAGCAGATATGATGCTCCATGTTGCCTAGACTCGTGACACTGGCAGATATGGAGCTCCATGTTGCCTAGACTCATGACACTCAGCAGATATGATGCTCCATGTTGCCTAGACTCATGACACTCAGCAGATATGACGCTCCATGTTGCCTAGACTCATGACACTCAGCAGATATGATGCTCCATGTTGCCTAGACTCATGACACTCAGCAGATATGGCGCTCCATGTTGCCTAGACTCATGACACTCAGCAGATATGACGCTCCATGTTGCCTAGACTCATGACACTCAGCAGATATGATGCTCCATGTTGACACTCAGCCTAGACTCATGACACACTCAGCAGATATGACGCTCCATGTTGCCTAGACTCATGACACTCAGCAGATATGATGCTCCATGTTGCCTAGACTCATGACACTCAGCAGATATGGCGCTCCATGTTGCCTAGACTCATGACACTGGCAGATATGATGCTCCATGTTGCCTAGACTCGTGACACTGGCAGATATGGAGCTCCATGTTGCCTAGACTCATGACACTCAGCAGATATGATGCTCCATGTTGCCTAGACTCATGACACTCAGCAGATATGGACGCTCCATGTTGCCTAGACTCATGACACTGGCAGATATGATGCTCCATGTTGCCTAGACTCATGACACTCAGCAGATATGGCGCTCCATGTTGCCTAGACTCATGACACTCAGCAGATATGACGCTCCATGTTGCCTAGACTCGTGACACTGGCAGATATGGAGCTCCATGTTGCCTAGACTCATGACACTCAGCAGATATGATGCTCCATGTTGCCTAGACTCATGACACTGGCAGATATGGCGCTCCATGTTGCCTAGACTCATGACACTCAGCAGATATGATGCTCCATGTTGCCTAGACTCATGACACTCAGCAGATATGGAGCTCCATGTTGCCTAGACTCATGACACTCAGCAGATATGACGCTCCATGTTGCCTAGACTCATGACACTCAGCAGATATGATGCTCCATGTTGCCTAGACTCATGACACTCAGCAGATATGGCGCTCCATGTTGCCTAGACTCATGACACTCAGCAGATATGATGCTCCATGTTGCCTAGACTCGTGACACTGGCAGATATGGAGCTCCATGTTGCCTAGACTCATGACACTCAGCAGATATGATGCTCCATGTTGCCTAGACTCATGACACTCAGCAGATATGACGCTCCATGTTGCCTAGACTCATGACACTCAGCAGATATGATGCTCCATGTTGCCTAGACTCATGACACTCAGCAGATATGGCGCTCCATGTTGCCTAGACTCATGACACTCAGCAGATATGACGCTCCATGTTGCCTAGACTCATGACACTCAGCAGATATGATGCTCCATGTTGCCTAGACTCATGACACTCAGCAGATATGACGCTCCATGTTGCCTAGACTCATGACACTCAGCAGATATGACGCTCCATGTTGCCTAGACTCATGACACTGGCAGATATGACTCCATGTTGACTAGACTCATGACACTGGCAGATATGACGCTCCATGTTGCCTAGACTCATGACACTGGCAGATATGGAGCTCCATGTTGCCTAGACTCATGACACTCAGCAGATATGATGCTCCATGTTGCCTCGTGACACTGGCAGATATGGAGCTCCATGTTGACTAGACTCGTGACACTGGCAGATATGACGCTCCATGTTGCCTAGACTCATGACACTCAGCAGATATGACGCTCCATGTTGCCTAGACTCATGACACTCAGCAGATATGAGCTCCATGTTGCCTCATGACACTGAGATATGGCTCCATGTTGACTAGACTCACACTGGCAGATATGACGCTCCATGTTGCCTAGACTCATGACACTCAGCAGATATGACGCTCCATGTTGCCTAGACTCATGACACTCAGCAGATATGACGCTCCATGTTGCCTAGACTCATGACACTCAGCAGATATGATGCTCCATGTTGCCTAGACTCATGACACTCAGCAGATATGACGCTCCATGTTGCCTAGACTCATGACACTCAGCAGATATGATGCTCCATGTTGCCTAGACTCATGACACTCAGCAGATATGATGCTCCATGTTGCCTAGACTCATGACACTCAGCAGATATGACGCTCCATGTTGCCTAGACTCATGACACTCAGCAGATATGACGCTCCATGTTGCCTAGACAGATATGGCGCTCATGACACTCAGGCAGATATGACGCTCCATGTTGCCTAGACTCATGACACTCAGCAGATATGACGCTCCATGTTGCCTAGACTCATGACACTCAGCAGATATGACGCTCCATGTTGCCTAGACTCATGACACTCAGCAGATATGATGCTCCATGTTGCCTAGACTCATGACACTCAGCAGATATGACGCTCCATGTTGCCTAGACTCATGACACTCAGCAGATATGATGCTCCATGTTGCCTAGACTCATGACACTCAGCAGATATGATGCTCCATGTTGCCTAGACTCATGACACTCAGCAGATATGACGCTCCATGTTGCCTAGACTCATGACACTCAGCAGATATGATGCTCCATGTTGCCTAGACTCATGACACTCAGCAGATATGATGCTCCATGTTGCCTAGACTCATGACACTCAGCAGATATGATGCTCCATGTTGCCTAGACTCATGACACTCAGCAGATATGATGCTCCATGTTGCCTAGACTCATGACACTCAGCAGATATGACGCTCCATGTTGCCTAGACTCATGACACTCAGCAGATATGACGCTCCATGTTGCCTAGACTCATGACACTCAGCAGATATGACGCTCCATGTTGCCTAGACTCATGACACTCAGCAGATATGATGCTCCATGTTGCCTAGACTCATGACACTCAGCAGATATGACGCCATGTTGCCTAGACTCATGACACTCAGCAGATATGATGCTCCATGTTGCCTAGACTCATGACACTCAGCAGATATGGCGCTCCATGTTGCCTAGACTCATGACACTCAGCAGATATGGCGCTCCATGTTGCCTAGACTCATGACACTCAGCAGATATGACGCTCCATGTTGCCTAGACTCATGACACTCAGCAGATATGGCGCTCCATGTTGCCTAGACTCATGACACTCAGCAGATATGACGCTCCATGTTGCCTAGACTCATGACACTCAGCAGATATGACGCTCCATGTTGCCTAGACTCATGACACTCAGCAGATATGATGCTCCATGTTGCCTAGACTCATGACACTCAGCAGATATGGCGCTCCATGTTGCCTAGACTCATGACACTCAGCAGATATGACGCTCCATGTTGCCTAGACTCATGACACTCAGCAGATATGGCGCTCCATGTTGCCTAGACTCATGACACTCAGCAGATATGACGCTCCATGTTGCCTAGACTCATGACACTCAGCAGATATGGAGCTCCATGTTGCCTAGACTCATGACACTCAGCAGATATGACGCTCCATGTTGCCTAGACTCATGACACTCAGCAGATATGACGCTCCATGTTGCCTAGACTCATGACACTCAGCAGATATGGAGCTCCATGTTGCCTAGACTCGTGACACTGGCAGATATGACGCTCCATGTTGCCTAGACTCATGACACTCAGCAGATATGGAGCTCCATGTTGCCTAGACTCATGACACTCAGCAGATATGACGCTCCATGTTGCCTAGACTCATGATACTCAGCAGATATGATGCTCCATGTTGCCTAGACTCATGACACTCAGCAGATATGGAGCTCCATGTTGCCTAGACTCCACTCAGCAGATATGGAGCTCCATGTTGCCTAGACTCATGACACTCAGCAGATATGACGCTCCATGTTGCCTAGACTCATGATACTCAGCAGATATGATGCTCCATGTTGCCTAGACTCATGACACTCAGCAGATATGACGCTCCATGTTGCCTAGACTCATGACACTCAGCAGATATGACGCTCCATGTTGCCTAGACTCATGACACTCAGCAGATATGACGCTCCATGTTGCCTAGACTCATGACACTCAGCAGATATGACGCTCCATGTTGCCTAGACTCATGACACTCAGCAGATATGGAGCTCCATGTTGCCTAGACTCATGACACTCAGCAGATATGACGCTCCATGTTGCCTAGACTCATGACACTCAGCAGATATGGCGCTCCATGTTGCCTAGACTCATGACACTCAGCAGATATGGAGCTCCATGTTGCCTAGACTCATGACACTCAGCAGATATGATGCTCCATGTTGCCTAGACTCATGACACTCAGCAGATATGGAGCTCCATGTTGCCTAGACTCATGACACTGGCAGATATGGAGCTCCATGTTGCCTAGACTCATGACACTCAGCAGATATGATGCTCCATGTTGCCTAGACTCATGATACTCAGCAGATATGGAGCTCCATGTTGCCTAGACTCATGACACTCAGCAGATATGATGCTCCATGTTGCCTAGACTCATGACACTCAGCAGATATGATGCTCCATGTTGCCTAGACTCATGACACTCAGCAGATATGAGCTCCATGTTGCCTAGACTCATGACACTCAGCAGATATGACGCTCCATGTTGCCTAGACTCATGATACTCAGCAGATATGATGCTCCATGTTGCCTAGACTCATGACACTCAGCAGATATGACGCTCCATGTTGCCTAGACTCATGACACTCAGCAGATATGACGCTCCATGTTGCCTAGACTCATGACACTCAGCAGATATGATGCTCCATGTTGCCTAGACTCATGACACTCAGCAGATATGACGCTCCATGTTGCCTAGACTCATGACACTCAGCAGATATGACGCTCCATGTTGCCTAGTCTCATGACACTCAGCAGATATGGCGCTCCATGTTGCCTAGACTCATGACACTCAGCAGATATGACGCTCCATGTTGCCTAGACTCATGACACTCAGCAGATATGGAGCTCCATGTTGCCTAGACTCATGACACTCAGCAGATATGGAGCTCCATGTTGCCTAGACTCATGACACTCAGCAGATATGGAGCTCCATGTTGCCTAGACTCATGACACTCAGCAGATATGACGCTCCATGTTGCCTAGACTCATGACACTCAGCAGATATGGCGCTCCATGTTGCCTAGACTCATGACACTCAGCAGATATGGAGCTCCATGTTGCCTAGACTCATGATACTCAGCAGATATGATGCTCCATGTTGCCTAGACTCATGACACTCAGCAGATATGACGCTCCATGTTGCCTAGACTCATGACACTCAGCAGATATGACGCTCCATGTTGCCTAGTCTCATGACACTCAGCAGATATGGAGCTCCATGTTGCCTAGACTCATGATACTCAGCAGATATGACGCTCCATGTTGCCTAGTCTCATGACACTCAGCAGATATGATGCTCCATGTTGCCTAGACTCATGACACTCAGCAGATATGACGCTCCATGTTGCCTAGACTCATGACACTCAGCAGATATGGAGCTCCATGTTGCCTAGACTCATGACACTCAGCAGATATGACGCTCCATGTTGCCTAGTCTCATGACACTCAGCAGATATGGCGCTCCATGTTGCCTAGACTCATGACACTCAGCAGATATGACGCTCCATGTTGCCTAGACTCATGACACTCAGCAGATATGGAGCTCCATGTTGCCTAGACTCATGACACTCAGCAGATATGGAGCTCCATGTTGCCTAGACTCATGACACTCAGCAGATATGGAGCTCCATGTTGCCTAGACTCATGACACTCAGCCAGATATGACTCATGACACTCCATATGGCGCTCCATGTTGCCTAGACTCATGACACTCAGCAGATATGGAGCTCCATGTTGCCTAGACTCATGATACTCAGCAGATATGATGCTCCATGTTGCCTAGACTCATGACACTCAGCAGATATGACGCTCCATGTTGCCTAGACTCATGACACTCAGCAGATATGACGCTCCATGTTGCCTAGTCTCATGACACTCAGCAGATATGGAGCTCCATGTTGCCTAGACTCATGACACTCAGCAGATATGATGCTCCATGTTGCCTAGACTCATGACACTCAGCAGATATGACGCTCCATGTTGCCTAGACTCATGACACTCAGCAGATATGGAGCTCCATGTTGCCTAGACTCATGACACTCAGCAGATATGACGCTCCATGTTGCCTAGACTCATGACACTCAGCAGATATGACGCTCCATGTTGCCTAGACTCATGACACTCAGCAGATATGACGCTCCATGTTGCCTAGACTCATGACACTCAGCAGATATGGAGCTCCATGTTGCCTAGACTCATGACACTCAGCAGATATGGAGCTCCATGTTGCCTAGACTCATGACACTCAGCAGATATGGCGCTCCATGTTGCCTAGACTCATGACACTCAGCAGATATGACGCTCCATGTTGCCTAGACTCATGACACTCAGCAGATATGGAGCTCCATGTTGCCTAGACTCATGACACTCAGCAGATATGGAGCTCCATGTTGCCTAGACTCATGATACTCAGCAGATATGATGCTCCATGTTGCCTAGACTCATGACACTCAGCAGATATGACGCTCCATGTTGCCTAGACTCATGACACTCAGCAGATATGACGCTCCATGTTGCCTAGACTCATGACACTCAGCAGATATGGAGCTCCATGTTGCCTAGACTCATGATACTCAGCAGATATGACGCTCCATGTTGCCTAGACTCATGACACTCAGCAGATATGACGCTCCATGTTGCCTAGACTCATGATACTCAGCAGATATGATGCTCCATGTTGCCTAGACTCATGACACTCAGCAGATATGACGCTCCATGTTGCCTAGACTCATGACACTCAGCAGATATGACGCTCCATGTTGCCTAGACTCATGATACTCAGCAGATATGATGCTCCATGTTGCCTAGACTCATGACACTCAGCAGATATGACGCTCCATGTTGCCTAGACTCATGACACTCAGCAGATATGACGCTCCATGTTGCCTAGTCTCATGACACTCAGCAGATATGGCGCTCCATGTTGCCTAGACTCATGACACTCAGCAGATATGACGCTCCATGTTGCCTAGACTCATGACACTCAGCAGATATGGAGCTCCATGTTGCCTAGACTCATGACACTCAGCAGATATGGAGCTCCATGTTGCCTAGACTCATGACACTCAGCAGATATGGAGCTCCATGTTGCCTAGACTCATGACACTCAGCAGATATGACGCTCCATGTTGCCTAGACTCATGACACTCAGCAGATATGGCGCTCCATGTTGCCTAGACTCATGACACTCAGCAGATATGGAGCTCCATGTTGCCTAGACTCATGACACTCAGCAGATATGATGCTCCATGTTGCCTAGACTCATGACACTCAGCAGATATGGCGCTCCATGTTGCCTAGACTCATGACACTCAGCAGATATGGAGCTCCATGTTGCCTAGACTCATGATACTCAGCAGATATGATGCTCATGACCTACTCATGACACTCAGCAGATATGACGCTCCATGTTGCCTAGACTCATGACACTCAGCAGATATGACGCTCCATGTTGCCTAGTCTCATGACACTCAGCAGATATGGAGCTCCATGTTGCCTAGACTCATGATACTCAGCAGATATGACGCTCCATGTTGCCTAGTCTCATGACACTCAGCAGATATGATGCTCCATGTTGCCTAGACTCATGACACTCAGCAGATATGACGCTCCATGTTGCCTAGACTCATGACACTCAGCAGATATGGAGCTCCATGTTGCCTAGACTCATGACACTCAGCAGATATGACGCTCCATGTTGCCTAGTCTCATGACACTCAGCAGATATGGCGCTCCATGTTGCCTAGACTCATGACACTCAGCAGATATGACGCTCCATGTTGCCTAGACTCATGACACTCAGCAGATATGGAGCTCCATGTTGCCTAGACTCATGACACTCAGCAGATATGGAGCTCCATGTTGCCTAGACTCATGACACTCAGCAGATATGGAGCTCCATGTTGCCTAGACTCATGACACTCAGCAGATATGACGCTCCATGTTGCCTAGACTCATGACACTCAGCAGATATGGCGCTCCATGTTGCCTAGACTCATGACACTCAGCAGATATGGAGCTCCATGTTGCCTAGACTCATGATACTCAGCAGATATGATGCTCCATGTTGCCTAGACTCATGACACTCAGCAGATATGACGCTCCATGTTGCCTAGACTCATGACACTCAGCAGATATGACGCTCCATGTTGCCTAGTCTCATGACACTCAGCAGATATGGAGCTCCATGTTGCCTAGACTCATGATACTCAGCAGATATGACGCTCCATGTTGCCTAGACTCATGACACTCAGCAGATATGACGCTCCATGTTGCCTAGACTCATGATACTCAGCAGATATGATGCTCCATGTTGCCTAGACTCATGACACTCAGCAGATATGACGCTCCATGTTGCCTAGACTCATGACACTCAGCAGATATGACGCTCCATGTTGCCTAGACTCATGACACTCAGCAGATATGATGCTCCATGTTGCCTAGACTCATGACACTCAGCAGATATGACGCTCCATGTTGCCTAGACTCATGACACTCAGCAGATATGACGCTCCATGTTGCCTAGTCTCATGACACTCAGCAGATATGGCGCTCCATGTTGCCTAGACTCATGACACTCAGCAGATATGACGCTCCATGTTGCCTAGACTCATGACACTCAGCAGATATGGAGCTCCATGTTGCCTAGACTCATGACACTCAGCAGATATGGAGCTCCATGTTGCCTAGACTCATGACACTCAGCAGATATGGATGCTCCATGTTGCCTAGACTCATGACACTCAGCAGATATGACGCTCCATGTTGCCTAGACTCATGACACTCAGCAGATATGGCGCTCCATGTTGCCTAGACTCATGACACTCAGCAGATATGGAGCTCCATGTTGCCTAGACTCATGATACTCAGCAGATATGATGCTCCATGTTGCCTAGACTCATGACACTCAGCAGATATGACGCTCCATGTTGCCTAGACTCATGACACTCAGCAGATATGACGCTCCATGTTGCCTAGACTCATGACACTCAGCAGATATGGAGCTCCATGTTGCCTAGACTCATGACTCAGCAGATATGACGCTCCATGTTGCCTAGTCTCATGACACTTGCTCCAGACTCATGACACTCAGCAGATATGACGCTCCATGTTGCCTAGACTCATGACACTCAGCAGATATGGAGCTCCATGTTGCCTAGACTCATGACACTCAGCAGATATGACGCTCCATGTTGCCTCCATGTTGCCTAGACTCATGACACTCAGCAGATATGGAGCTCCATGTTGCCTAGACTCATGACACTCAGCAGATATGACGCTCCATGTTGCCTAGACTCATGACACTCAGCAGATATGGAGCTCCATGTTGCCTAGACTCATGACACTCAGCAGATATGATGCTCCATGTTGCCTAGACTCATGACACTCAGCAGATATGATGCTCCATGTTGCCTAGACTCATGACACTCAGCAGATATGACGCTCCATGTTGCCTAGACTCATGACACTCAGCAGATATGGCGCTCCATGTTGCCTAGACTCATGACACTCAGCAGATATGGCGCTCCATGTTGCCTAGACTCATGACACTCAGCAGATATGGCGCTCCATGTTGCCTAGACTCATGACACTCAGCAGATATGGCGCTCCATGTTGCCTAGACTCATGACACTCAGCAGATATGGCGCTCCATGTTGCCTAGACTCATGACACTCAGCAGATATGGCGCTCCATGTTGCCTAGACTCATGACACTCAGCAGATATGGCGCTCCATGTTGCCTAGACTCATGACACTCAGCAGATATGGCGCTCCATGTTGCCTAGACTCATGACACTCAGCAGATATGGCGCTCCATGTTGCCTAGACTCATGACACTCAGCAGATATGGCGCTCCATGTTGCCTAGACTCATGACACTCAGCAGATATGGCGCTCCATGTTGCCTAGACTCATGACACTCAGCAGATATGGCGCTCCATGTTGCCTAGACTCATGACACTCAGCAGATATGGCGCTCCATGTTGCCTAGACTCATGACACTCAGCAGATATGGCGCTCCATGTTGCCTAGACTCATGACACTCAGCAGATATGGCTCCATGTTGCCTAGACTCATGACACTCAGCAGATATGGCGCTCCATGTTGCCTAGACTCATGACACTCAGCAGATATGGCGCTCCATGTTGCCTAGACTCATGACACTCAGCAGATATGGCGCTCCATGTTGCCTAGACTCATGACACTCAGCAGATATGATGCTCCATGTTGCCTAGACTCATGACACTCAGCAGATATGGCGCTCCATGTTGCCTAGACTCATGACACTCAGCAGATATGGCGCTCCATGTTGCCTAGACTCATGACACTCAGCAGATATGGCGCTCCATGTTGCCTAGACTCATGACACTCAGCAGATATGATGCTCCATGTTGCCTAGACTCATGACACTCAGCAGATATGGAGCTCCATGTTGCCTAGACTCATGACACTCAGCAGATATGATGCTCCATGTTGCCTAGACTCATGACACTCAGCAGATATGGCGCTCCATGTTGCCTAGACTCATGACACTCAGCAGATATGATGCTCCATGTTGCCTAGACTCATGACACTCAGCAGATATGGCGCTCCATGTTGCCTAGACTCATGACACTCAGCAGATATGATGCTCCCTAGACTCATGACACTCAGCAGATATGGCGCTCCATGTTGCCTAGACTCATGACACTCAGCAGATATGATGCTTCATGTTGCCTAGACTCATGACACTCAGCAGATATGGCGCTCCATGTTGCCTAGACTCATGACACTCAGCAGATATGATGCTCCATGTTGCCTAGACTCATGACACTCAGCAGATATGGCGCTCCATGTTGCCTAGACTCATGACACTCAGCAGATATGATGCTTCATGTTGCCTAGACTCATGACACTCAGCAGATATGATGCTCCATGTTGCCTAGACTCATGACACTCAGCAGATATGGCGCTCCATGTTGCCTAGACTCATGACACTCAGCAGATATGATGCTCCATGTTGCCTAGACTCATGACACTCAGCAGATATGGAGCTCCATGTTGCCTAGACTCATGACACTCAGCAGATATGGAGCTCCATGTTGCCTAGACTCATGACACTCAGCAGATATGATGCTCCATGTTGCCTAGACTCATGACACTCAGCAGATATGGCGCTCCATGTTGCCTAGACTCATGACACTCAGCAGATATGATGCTCCATGTTGCCTAGACTCATGACACTCAGCAGATATGATGCTCCATGTTGCCTAGACTCATGACACTCAGCAGATATGATGCTCCATGTTGCCTAGACTCATGACACTCAGCAGATATGGCGCTCCATGTTGCCTAGACTCATGACACTCAGCAGATATGGCGCTCCATGTTGCCTAGACTCATGACACTCAGCAGATATGATGCTCCATGTTGCCTAGACTCATGACACTCAGCAGATATGATGCTCCATGTTGCCTAGACTCATGACACTCAGCAGATATGGAGCTCCATGTTGCCTAGACTCATGACACTCAGCAGATATGGAGCTCCATGTTGCCTAGACTCATGACACTCAGCAGATATGATGCTTCATGTTGCCTAGACTCATGACACTCAGCAGATATGGTGCTCCATGTTGCCTAGACTCATGACACTCAGCAGATATGATGCTCCATGTTGCCTAGACTCATGACACTCAGCAGATATGGAGCTCCATGTTGCCTAGACTCATGACACTCAGCAGATATGATGCTCCATGTTGCCTAGACTCATGACACTCAGCAGATATGATGCTCCATGTTGCCTAGACTCATGACACTCAGCAGATATGATGCTCCATGTTGCCTAGACTCATGACACTCAGCAGATATGATGCTCCATGTTGACTAGACTCATGACACTCAGCAGATATGGAGCTCCATGTTGCCTAGACTCATGACACTCAGCAGATATGATGCTCCATGTTGCCTAGACTCATGACACTCAGCAGATATGATGCTCCATGTTGACTAGACTCATGACACTCAGCAGATATGGAGCTCCATGTTGCCTAGACTCATGACACTCAGCAGATATGGCGCTCCATGTTGCCTAGACTCATGACACTCAGCAGATATGGCGCTCCATGTTGCCTAGACTCATGACACTCAGCAGATATGGCGCTCCATGTTGCCTAGACTCATGACACTCAGCAGATATGGCGCTCCATGTTGCCTAGACTCATGACACTCAGCAGATATGGCGCTCCATGTTGCCTAGACTCATGACACTCAGCAGATATGATGCTCCATGTTGCCTAGACTCATGACACTCAGCAGATATGGCGCTCCATGTTGCCTAGACTCATGACACTCAGCAGATATGGCGCTCCATGTTGCCTAGACTCATGACACTCAGCAGATATGGCGCTCCATGTTGCCTAGACTCATGACACTCAGCAGATATGATGCTCCATGTTGCCTAGACTCATGACACTCAGCAGATATGGCGCTCCATGTTGCCTAGACTCATGACACTCAGCAGATATGATGCTCCATGTTGCCTAGACTCATGACACTCAGCAGATATGGCGCTCCATGTTGCCTAGACTCATGACACTCAGCAGATATGATATGCTCCATGTTGCCTAGACTCATGACACTCAGCAGATATGGCGCTCCATGTTGCCTAGACTCATGACACTCAGCAGATATGGCGCTCCATGTTGCCTAGACTCATGACACTCAGCAGATATGGCGCTCCATGTTGCCTAGTCTCATGACACTCAGCAGATATGATGCTTCATGTTGCCTAGACTCATGACACTCAGCAGATATGGCGCTCCATGTTGCCTAGACTCATGACACTCAGCAGATATGATGCTCCATGTTGCCTAGACTCATGACACTCAGCAGATATGATGCTCCATGTTGCCTAGACTCATGACACTCAGCAGATATGGCGCTCCATGTTGCCTAGACTCATGACACTCAGCAGATATGATGCTCCATGTTGCCTAGACTCATGACACTCAGCAGATATGGCGCTCCATGTTGCCTAGACTCATGACACTCAGCAGATATGGAGCTCCATGTTGCCTAGACTCATGACACTCAGCAGATATGATGCTCCATGTTGCCTAGACTCATGACACTCAGCAGATATGGCGCTCCATGTTGCCTAGACTCATGACACTCAGCAGATATGATGCTCCATGTTGCCTAGACTCATGACACTCAGCAGATATGGCTCCATGTTGCCTAGACTCATGACACTCAGCAGATATGATGCTCCATGTTGCCTAGACTCATGACACTCAGCAGATATGGCGCTCCATGTTGCCTAGACTCATGACACTCAGCAGATATGGCGCTCCATGTTGCCTAGACTCATGACACTCAGCAGATATGATGCTCCATGTTGCCTAGACTCATGACACTCAGCAGATATGATGCTCCATGTTGCCTAGACTCATGACACTCAGCAGATATGGAGCTCCATGTTGCCTAGACTCATGACACTCAGCAGATATGGAGCTCCATGTTGCCTAGACTCATGACACTCAGCAGATATGATGCTTCATGTTGCCTAGACTCATGACACTCAGCAGATATGGTGCTCCATGTTGCCTAGACTCATGACACTCAGCAGATATGATGCTCCATGTTGCCTAGACTCATGACACTCAGCAGATATGGAGCTCCATGTTGCCTAGACTCATGACACTCAGCAGATATGATGCTCCATGTTGCCTAGACTCATGACACTCAGCAGATATGATGCTCCATGTTGCCTAGACTCATGACACTCAGCAGATATGATGCTCCATGTTGCCTAGACTCATGACACTCAGCAGATATGATGCTCCATGTTGACTAGACTCATGACACTCAGCAGATATGGCGCTCCATGTTGCCTAGACTCATGACACTCAGCAGATATGATGCTCCATGTTGCCTAGACTCATGACACTCAGCAGATATGATGCTCCATGTTGACTAGACTCATGACACTCAGCAGATATGGAGCTCCATGTTGCCTAGACTCATGACACTCAGCAGATATGGCGCTCCATGTTGCCTAGACTCATGACACTCAGCAGATATGGCGCTCCATGTTGCCTAGACTCATGACACTCAGCAGATATGATGCTCCATGTTGCCTAGACTCATGACACTCAGCAGATATGGAGCTCCATGTTGCCTAGACTCATGACACTCAGCAGATATGGCGCTCCATGTTGCCTAGACTCATGACACTCAGCAGATATGGCGCTCCATGTTGCCTAGACTCATGACACTCAGCAGATATGGCGCTCCATGTTGCCTAGACTCATGACACTCAGCAGATATGGAGCTCCATGTTGCCTAGACTCATGACACTCAGCAGATATGGCGCTCCATGTTGCCTAGACTCATGACACTCAGCAGATATGGCGCTCCATGTTGCCTAGACTCATGACACTCAGCAGATATGGCTCCATGTTGCCTAGACTCATGACACTCAGCAGATATGGCGCTCCATGTTGCCTAGACTCATGACACTCAGCAGATATGATGCTTCATGTTGCCTAGACTCATGACACTCAGCAGATATGATGCTCCATGTTGCCTAGACTCATGACACTCAGCAGATATGGCGCTCCATGTTGCCTAGACTCATGACACTCAGCAGATATGATGCTCCATGTTGACTAGACTCATGACACTCAGCAGATATGGCGCTACATGTTGCCTAGACTCATGACACTCAGCAGATATGGAGCTCCATGTTGCCTAGACTCATGACACTCAGCAGATATGATGCTCCATGTTGCCTAGACTCATGACACTCAGCAGATATGGCGCTCCATGTTGCCTAGACTCATGACACTCAGCAGATATGATGCTCCATGTTGCCTAGACTCATGACACTCAGCAGATATGACTCCATGTTGCCTAGACTCATGACACTCAGCAGATATGGCGCTCCATGTTGCCTAGACTCATGACACTCAGCAGATATGGCGCTCCATGTTGCCTAGACTCATGACACTCAGCAGATATGGAGCTCCATGTTGCCTAGACTCATGACACTCAGCAGATATGATGCTCCATGTTGCCTAGACTCATGACACTCAGCAGATATGATGCTCCATGTTGCCTAGACTCATGACACTCAGCAGATATGGAGCTCCATGTTGCCTAGACTCATGACACTCAGCAGATATGGAGCTCCATGTTGCCTAGACTCATGACACTCAGCAGATATGATGCTTCATGTTGCCTAGACTCATGACACTCAGCAGATATGGAGCTCCATGTTGCCTAGACTCATGACACTCAGCAGATATGATGCTCCATGTTGCCTAGACTCATGACACTCAGCAGATATGGAGCTCCATGTTGCCTAGACTCATGACACTCAGCAGATATGATGCTCCATGTTGCCTAGACTCATGACACTCAGCAGATATGATTCTCCATGTTGCCTAGACTCATGACACTCAGCAGATATGATGCTCCATGTTGCCTAGACTCATGACACTCAGCAGATATGATGCTCCATGTTGACTAGACTCATGACACTCAGCAGATATGGAGCTCCATGTTGCCTAGACTCATGACACTCAGCAGATATGATGCTCCATGTTGCCTAGACTCATGACACTCAGCAGATATGATGCTCCATGTTGCCTAGACTCATGACACTCAGCAGATATGGAGCTCCATGTTGCCTAGACTCATGACACTCAGCAGATATGGCGCTCCATGTTGCCTAGACTCATGACACTCAGCAGATATGATGCTCCATGTTGCCTAGACTCATGACACTCAGCAGATATGGAGCTCCATGTTGCCTAGACTCATGACACTCAGCAGATATGGAGCTCCATGTTGCCTAGACTCATGACACTCAGCAGATATGGAGCTCCATGTTGCCTAGACTCATGACACTCAGCAGATATGGCGCTCCATGTTGCCTAGACTCATGACACTCAGCAGATATGGAGCTCCATGTTGCCTAGACTCATGACACTCAGCAGATATGGCGCTCCATGTTGCCTAGACTCATGACACTCAGCAGATATGGCTCCATGTTGCCTAGACTCATGACACTCAGCAGATATGGCGCTCCATGTTGCCTAGACTCATGACACTCAGCAGATATGGCGCTCCATGTTGCCTAGTCTCATGACACTCAGCAGATATGGTGCTCCATGTTGCCTAGACTCATGACACTCAGCAGATATGGCGCTCCATGTTGCCTAGACTCATGACACTCAGCAGATATGATGCTCCATGTTGCCTAGACTCATGACACTCAGCAGATATGGCGCTCCATGTTGCCTAGACTCATGACACTCAGCAGATATGGCGCTCCATGTTGCCTAGACTCATGACACTCAGCAGATATGATGCTCCATGTTGCCTAGACTCATGACACTCAGCAGATATGGCGCTCCATGTTGCCTAGACTCATGACACTCAGAGATATGGCGCTCCATGTTGCTCATGACACTCAGCAGATATGATGCTCATGACATGTTGCCTAGACTCTCATGACACTCAGCAGATATGGCGCTCCATGTTGCCTAGACTCATGACACTCAGCAGATATGATGCTACATGTTGCCTAGACTCATGACACTCAGCAGATATGGCGCTCCATGTTGCCTAGACTCATGACACTCAGCAGATATGGCGCTCCATGTTGCCTAGACTCATGACACTCAGCAGATATGATGCTCCATGTTGCCTAGACTCATGACACTCAGCAGATATGATGCTCCATGTTGCCTAGACTCATGACACTCAGCAGATATGGAGCTCCATGTTGCCTAGACTCATGACACTCAGCAGATATGGCGCTCCATGTTGCCTAGACTCATGACACTCAGCAGATATGATGCTCCATGTTGCCTAGACTCATGACACTCAGCAGATATGATGCTCCATGTTGCCTAGACTCATGACACTCAGCAGATATGATGCTCCATGTTGCCTAGACTCATGACACTCAGCAGATATGGAGCTCCATGTTGCCTAGACTCATGACACTCAGCAGATATGATGCTCCATGTTGCCTAGACTCATGACACTCAGCAGATATGATGCTCCATGTTGCCTAGACTCATGACACTCAGCAGATATGATGCTCCATGTTGCCTAGACTCATGACACTCAGCAGATATGATGCTCCATGTTGCCTAGACTCATGACACTCAGCAGATATGATGCTCCATGTTGCCTAGACTCATGACACTCAGCAGATATGATGCTCCATGTTGCCTAGACTCATGACACTCAGCAGATATGGAGCTCCATGTTGCCTAGACTCATGACACTCAGCAGATATGGCGCTCCATGTTGCCTAGACTCATGACACTCAGCAGATATGGCGCTCCATGTTGCCTAGACTCATGACACTCAGCAGATATGGAGCTCCATGTTGCCTAGACTCATGACACTCAGCAGATATGGCGCTCCATGTTGCCTAGACTCATGACACTCAGCAGATATGGCGCTCCATGTTGCCTAGACTCATGACACTCAGCAGATATGGCGCTCCATGTTGCCTAGACTCATGACACTCAGCAGATATGGCGCTCCATGTTGCCTAGACTCATGACACTCAGCAGATATGATGCTTCATGTTGCCTAGACTCATGACACTCAGCAGATATGGCGCTCCATGTTGCCTAGACTCATGACACTCAGCAGATATGGAGCTCCATGTTGCCTAGTCTCATGACACTCAGCAGATATGGCTCCATGTTGCCTAGACTCATGACACTCAGCAGATATGGAGCTCCATGTTGCCTAGACTCATGACACTCAGCAGATATGATGCTCCATGTTGCCTAGACTCATGACACTCAGCAGATATGGCGCTCCATGTTGCCTAGACTCATGACACTCAGCAGATATGATGCTCCATGTTGCCTAGACTCATGACACTCAGCAGATATGGAGCTCCATGTTGCCTAGACTCATGACACTCAGCAGATATGGAGCTCCATGTTGCCTAGACTCATGACACTCAGCAGATATGATGCTCCATGTTGCCTAGACTCATGACACTCAGCAGATATGATGCTCCATGTTGCCTAGACTCATGACACTCAGCAGATATGGAGCTCCATGTTGCCTAGACTCATGACACTCAGCAGATATGGAGCTCCATGTTGCCTAGACTCATGACACTCAGCAGATATGATGCTTCATGTTGCCTAGACTCATGACACTCAGCAGATATGGAGCTCCATGTTGCCTAGACTCATGACACTCAGCAGATATGATGCTCCATGTTGCCTAGACTCATGACACTCAGCAGATATGGAGCTCCATGTTGCCTAGACTCATGACACTCAGCAGATATGATGCTCCATGTTGCCTAGACTCATGACACTCAGCAGATATGATGCTCCATGTTGCCTAGACTCATGACACTCAGCAGATATGGCGCTCCATGTTGCCTAGACTCATGACACTCAGCAGATATGATGCTCCATGTTGACTAGACTCATGACACTCAGCAGATATGGCGCTCCATGTTGCCTAGACTCATGACACTCAGCAGATATGATGCTCCATGTTGCCTAGACTCATGACACTCAGCAGATATGATGCTCCATGTTGACTAGACTCATGACACTCAGCAGATATGGAGCTCCATGTTGCCTAGACTCATGACACTCAGCAGATATGGCGCTCCATGTTGCCTAGACTCATGACACTCAGCAGATATGGCGCTCCATGTTGCCTAGACTCATGACACTCAGCAGATATGGAGCTCCATGTTGCCTAGACTCATGACACTCAGCAGATATGGCGCTCCATGTTGCCTAGACTCATGACACTCAGCAGATATGGCGCTCCATGTTGCCTAGACTCATGACACTCAGCAGATATGGCGCTCCATGTTGCCTAGACTCATGACACTCAGCAGATATGGCGCTCCATGTTGCCTAGACTCATGACACTCAGCAGATATGATGCTTCATGTTGCCTAGACTCATGACACTCAGCAGATATGGCGCTCCATGTTGCCTAGACTCATGACACTCAGCAGATATGGCGCTCCATGTTGCCTAGACTCATGACACTCAGCAGATATGGCGCTCCATGTTGCCTAGACTCATGACACTCAGCAGATATGGAGCTCCATGTTGCCTAGACTCATGACACTCAGCAGATATGATGCTTCATGTTGCCTAGACTCATGACACTCAGCAGATATGATGCTCCATGTTGCCTAGACTCATGACACTCAGCAGATATGGAGCTCCATGTTGCCTAGACTCATGACACTCAGCAGATATGGCGCTCCATGTTGCCTAGACTCATGACACTCAGCAGATATGGCGCTCCATGTTGCCTAGACTCATGACACTCAGCAGATATGGAGCTCCATGTTGCCTAGACTCATGACACTCAGCAGATATGGAGCTCCATGTTGCCTAGACTCATGACACTCAGCAGATATGGCGCTCCATGTTGCCTAGACTCATGACACTCAGCAGATATGGCGCTCCATGTTGCCTAGACTCATGACACTCAGCAGATATGGCGCTCCATGTTGCCTAGACTCATGACACTCAGCAGATATGATGCTTCATGTTGCCTAGACTCATGACACTCAGCAGATATGGCGCTCCATGTTGCCTAGACTCATGACACTCAGCAGATATGGCGCTCCATGTTGCCTAGTCTCATGACACTCAGCAGATATGGCGCTCCATGTTGCCTAGACTCATGACACTCAGCAGATATGGCGCTCCATGTTGCCTAGACTCATGACACTCAGCAGATATGACGCTCCATGTTGCCTAGACTCATGACACTCAGCAGATATGGCGCTCCATGTTGCCTAGACTCATGACACTCAGCAGATATGGCGCTCCATGTTGCCTAGACTCATGACACTCAGCAGATATGGCGCTCCATGTTGCCTAGACTCATGACACTCAGCAGATATGGCGCTCCATGTTGCCTAGACTCATGACACTCAGCAGATATGGCGCTTCATGTTGCCTAGACTCATGACACTCAGCAGATATGGCGCTCCATGTTGCCTAGACTCATGACACTCAGCAGATATGATGCTCCATGTTGCCTAGACTCATGACACTCAGCAGATATGGCGCTCCATGTTGCCTAGACTCATGACACTCAGCAGATATGGCGCTCCATGTTGCCTAGACTCATGACACTCAGCAGATATGATGCTTCATGTTGCCTAGACTCATGACACTCAGCAGATATGATGCTCCATGTTGCCTAGACTCATGACACTCAGCAGATATGATGCTCCATGTTGCCTAGACTCATGACACTCAGCAGATATGGCGCTCCATGTTGCCTAGACTCATGACACTCGCAGATATGGAGCTCCATGTTGCCTAGACTCATGACACTCAGCAGATATGGAGCTCCATGTTGCCTAGACTCATGACACTCAGCAGATATGGAGCTCCATGTTGCCTAGACTCATGACACTCAGCAGATATGGAGCTCCATGTTGCCTAGACTCATGACACTCAGCAGATATGATGCTACATGTTGCCTAGACTCATGACACTCAGCAGATATGACGCTCCATGTTGCCTAGACTCATGACACTCAGCAGATATGGCTCTTCATGTTGCCTAGACTCATGACACTCAGCAGATATGATGCTCCATGTTGCCTAGACTCATGACACTCAGCAGATATGGTGCTCCATGTTGCCTAGACTCATGACACTCAGCAGATATGGAGCTCCATGTTGCCTAGACTCATGACACTCAGCAGATATGGAGCTCCATGTTGCCTAGACTCATGACACTCAGCAGATATGATGCTCCATGTTGCCTAGACTCATGACACTCAGCAGATATGGCGCTCCATGTTGCCTAGACTCATGACACTCGCAGATATGGAGCTCCATGTTGCCTAGACTCATGACACTCAGCAGATATGGAGCTCCATGTTGCCTAGACTCATGACACTCAGCAGATATGATGCTCCATGTTGCCTAGACTCATGACACTCAGCAGATATGACGCTCCATGTTGCCTAGACTCATGACACTCAGCAGATATGGCGCTTCATGTTGCCTAGACTCATGACACTCAGCAGATATGGCGCTCCATGTTGCCTAGACTCATGACACTCAGCAGATATGACGCTCCATGTTGCCTAGACTCATGACACTCAGCAGATATGATGCTTCATGTTGCCTAGACTCATGACACTCAGCAGATATGATGCTTCATGTTGCCTAGACTCATGACACTCAGCAGATATGGCGCTCCATGTTGCCTGGACTCATGACACTCAGCAGATATGGCGCTCCATGTTGCCTAGACTCATGACACTCAGCAGATATGGCGCTCCATGTTGCCTAGACTCATGACACTCAGCAGATATGGCGCTCCATGTTGCCTGGACTCATGACACTCAGCAGATATGGAGCTCCATGTTGCCTAGACTCATGACACTCAGCAGATATGGCGCTCCATGTTGCCTAGACTCATGACACTCAGCAGATATGGAGCTCCATGTTGCCTAGACTCATGACACTCAGCAGATATGGAGCTCCATGTTGCCTAGACTCATGACACTCAGCAGATATGGCGCTCCATGTTGCCTAGACTCATGACACTCAGCAGATATGGAGCTCCATGTTGCCTAGACTCATGACACTCAGCAGATATGGCGCTCCATGTTGCCTAGACTCATGACACTCAGCAGATATGGAGCTCCATGTTGCCTAGACTCATGACACTCAGCAGATATGATGCTCCATGTTGCCTAGACTCATGACACTCAGCAGATATGGAGCTCCATGTTGCCTAGACTCATGACACTCAGCAGATATGGCGCTCCATGTTGCCTAGACTCATGACACTCAGCAGATATGGCGCTCCATGTTGCCTAGACTCATGACACTCAGCAGATATGGCGCTCCATGTTGCCTAGACTCATGACACTCAGCAGATATGGCGCTCCATGTTGCCTAGACTCATGACACTCAGCAGATATGGCGCTCCATGTTGCCTAGACTCATGACACTCAGCAGATATGGAGCTCCATGTTGCCTAGACTCATGACACTCAGCAGATATGGAGCTCCATGTTGCCTAGACTCATGACACTCAGCAGATATGGAGCTCCATGTTGCCTAGACTCATGACACTCAGCAGATATGATGCTTCATGTTGCCTAGACTCATGACACTCAGCAGATATGGAGCTCCATGTTGCCTAGACTCATGACACTCAGCAGATATGGCGCTCCATGTTGCCTAGACTCATGACACTCAGCAGATATGGCGCTCCATGTTGCCTAGACTCATGACACTCAGCAGATATGATGCTCCATGTTGCCTAGACTCATGACACTCAGCAGATATGGCGCTCCATGTTGCCTAGACTCATGACACTCAGCAGATATGGCGCTCCATGTTGCCTAGACTCATGACACTCAGCAGATATGGCGCTCCATGTTGCCTAGACTCATGACACTCAGCAGATATGATGCTCCATGTTGCCTAGACTCATGACACTCAGCAGATATGGAGCTCCATGTTGCCTAGACTCATGACACTCAGCAGATATGGAGCTCCATGTTGCCTAGACTCATGATACTCAGCAGATATGGAGCTCCATGTTGCCTAGACTCATGACACTCAGCAGATATGGAGCTCCATGTTGCCTAGACTCATGACACTCAGCAGATATGGCGCTCCATCTTGCCTAGACTCATGATACTCAGCAGATATGATGCTTCATGTTGCCTAGACTCATGACACTCAGCAGATATGGCGCTCCATGTTGCCTAGACTCATGACACTCAGCAGATATGGCGCTCCATGTTGCCTGGACTCATGACACTCAGCAGATATGGAGCTCCATGTTGCCTAGACTCATGACACTCAGCAGATATGATGCTTCATGTTGCCTAGACTCATGACACTCAGCAGATATGGAGCTCCATGTTGCCTAGACTCATGACACTCAGCAGATATGGCGCTCCATGTTGCCTAGACTCATGACACTCAGCAGATATGATGCTCCATGTTGCCTAGACTCATGACACTCAGCAGATATGATGCTCCATGTTGCCTAGACTCATGACACTCAGCAGATATGATGCTCCATGTTGCCTAGACTCATGACACTCAGCAGATATGATGCTCCATGTTGCCTAGACTCATGACACTCAGCAGATATGATGCTCCATGTTGCCTAGACTCATGACACTCAGCAGATATGATGCTCCATGTTGCCTAGACTCATGACACTCAGCAGATATGACGCTCCATGTTGCCTAGACTCATGACACTCAGCAGATATGATGCTCCATGTTGCCTAGACTCATGACACTCAGCAGATATGATGCTCCATGTTGCCTAGACTCATGACACTCAGCAGATATGATTCTCCATGTTGCCTAGACTCATGACACTCAGCAGATATGGCGCTCCATGTTGCCTAGACTCATGACACTCAGCAGATATGATGCTTCATGTTGCCTAGACTCATGACACTCAGCAGATATGGAGCTCCATGTTGCCTAGACTCATGACACTCAGCAGATATGGAGCTCCATGTTGCCTAGACTCATGACACTCAGCAGATATGACGCTCCATGTTGCCTAGACTCATGACACTCAGCAGATATGGAGCTCCATGTTGCCTAGACTCATGACACTCAGCAGATATGGAGCTCCATGTTGCCTAGACTCATGACACTCAGCAGATATGATGCTCCATGTTGCCTAGACTCATGACACTCAGCAGATATGATGCTCCATGTTGCCTAGACTCATGACACTCAGCAGATATGGCGCTCCATGTTGCCTAGACTCATGACACTCAGCAGATATGATGCTCCATGTTGCCTAGACTCATGACACTCAGCAGATATGATGCTCCATGTTGCCTAGACTCATGACACTCAGCAGATATGGCGCTCCATGTTGCCTAGACTCATGACACTCAGCAGATATGGAGCTCCATGTTGCCTAGACTCATGACACTCAGCAGATATGGCGCTCCATGTTGCCTAGACTCATGACACTCAGCAGATATGGAGCTCCATGTTGCCTAGACTCATGACACTCAGCAGATATGGCGCTCCATGTTGCCTAGACTCATGACACTCAGCAGATATGATGCTCCATGTTGCCTAGACTCATGACACTCAGCAGATATGACGCTCCATGTTGCCTAGACTCATGACACTCAGCAGATATGGAGCTCCATGTTGCCTAGACTCATGACACTCAGCAGATATGGAGCTCCATGTTGCCTAGACTCATGACACTCAGCAGATATGGCGCTCCATGTTGCCTAGACTCATGACACTCAGCAGATATGGTGCTCCATGTTGCCTAGACTCATGACACTCAGCAGATATGGAGCTCCATGTTGCCTAGACTCATGACACTCAGCAGATATGGAGCTCCATGTTGCCTAGACTCATGACACTCAGCAGATATGGCGCTCCATGTTGCCTAGACTCATGACACTCAGCAGATATGGAGCTCCATGTTGCCTAGACTCATGACACTCAGCATATATGGCGCTCCATGTTGCCTGGACTCATGTCACTCAACAGTGCAGAAGTATTACAGTAGTGCACTACTTTAGACCAGGACCCTCACCTTATTCCCTATATAGTGCACTACAACGGTGACACCCATCTCAAAAAAGACACGGTAGATGAATCTTATGATTCAAAATATTCTTATAAAGGGAATAGGGTGCCATTTGGGACTCATCCACTAACTCAGTCAGGCATGCACAAGGCACACTGTTCTCTCTTTTCACACTATTCACGTACACTATATCATTCTGCACTTTCCGCATTCCGTTACTGACATAGGGCCACACACATTTCTACAGAAACAAATTGCATCAACTCCCAAGGCACCCCTAATGTGCTTGTTTACAGCTTCGCTGAGGAAAAACAATGCTAAACCCTTTCTAAGAATTCTGAATGAGGCAGAACTATTTTGGCTTTCTATATTACAAATCAGGAAGGCTCCATGGCCTCAAAGAAGGATTCCTATCTGCTTCCATTGATAATTGACCAAGTTCCACACCTTACATTGTAACTATCACCTTGTTTTAGGTTACTATAAAACGTCCCTCTTCACCACCGGCAGGCAGAGAAAGCAATGCTGCCCTGTCCGTCTGTGTTAGTCACTCAGACAAGACTCCCTTTTAAGAACAAAGGTCACTCAAGTGCCGTCTAAAAGTAATCAGTGCGATGTCTATAACGCCAGCCAACAGGATCAGCTGGGGCTTTGTGAGAGCGAAATTGACTGCTGGACCTTGCCAAAATATCCTCAAAGTAATTTCTCCCAATCTGAGTGTCGGGGATACTTGTTAATCCACTGTACCCAACTGCCCATCATCTATAAATAAACTGGTCGTATCTTGTAAAGACGACAGGTTAAAGAGCTGAGTTTGAGGTCGGACTCTTAAAAGGCTGATCATTCTTAATTTCCCCTAGGTTGAGGAGAGCAAATTGGCACAGGAGACAGCACACTGGGAACAGAAGACAGCACACTGGGAACAAGAGAGAGCACACTGGGAACAAGAGACAGCACTCTGGGAACAAGAGACAGCACACTGGGAACAGGAGACAACACACTGGGAACAAGAGAGAGCACACTGGGAACAGGAGACAGCACACTGGGAACAAGAGACAGCACACTGGGAACAAGAGAGAGCACACTGGGATCAGGAGACAGCACACTGGGATCAGGAGACAGCACACTGGAAACAACAGAGAGCACACTGGGAACAAGAGACAGCACACTGGGAACAAGAGACAGCACACTGGGAACAAGAGAGAGCACACTGGGAACAAGAGACAGCACACTGGGAAAAAGAGACAGCACACTGGGAACAAGAGACAGCACACTGGGAACAAGAGACAGCACACTGGGAACAAGAGAGAGCACACTGGGAACAAGAGACAGCACACTGGGAACAAGAGACAGCACACTGGGAACAAGAGACAGCACACTGGGAACAAGAGACAGCACACTGGGAACAAGAGACAGCACACTGGGAACAAGAGACAGCACACTGGGAACAAGAGACAGCACACTGGGAACAAGAGACAGCACACTGGGAACAAGAGACAGCACACTGGGAACAAGAGACAGCACACTGGGAACAAGAGACAGCACACTGGGAACAAGAGACAGCACACTGGGAACAAGAGACAGCACACTGGGAACAAGAGACAGCACACTGGGTACAAGAGACAGCACACTGGGAACAAGAGAGAGCACACTGGGAACAAGAGAGAGCACACTGGGAACAAGAGAGAGCACACTGGGAACAAGAGAGAGCACACTGGGAACAAGAGACAGCACACTGGGAACAAGAGGGAGCACACTGGGAACAGGAGACAGCACACTGGGAACAAGAGAGAGCACACTAGGAACAAGAGAGAGCACACTGGGAACAAGAGACAGCACACTGGGAACAAGAGGGAGCACACTGGGAACAGGAGACAGCACACTGGGAACAAGAGAGAGCACACTGGGAACAAGAGAGAGCACACTGGGAACAGGAGACAGCACACTGGGAACAAGAGAGAGCACACTGGGAACAGGAGACAGCACAAAAGGGAACTAGAGACAGGACACTGGGAACAAGAGAGAGCACACTGGGAACAAGAGAGAGCACACTGGGAACAAGAGAGAGCACACTGGGAACAAGAGACAGCACACTGGGAACAAGAGACAGCACACTGGGAACAAGAGACAGCACGCTGGGAACAAGAGACAGCACACTGGGAACAAGAGACAGCACACTGGGAACAAGAGACAGCACACTGGGAACAAGAGACAGCACACTGGGAACAAGAGAGAGCACACTGGGAACAAGAGACAGCACACTGGGAACAAGAGACAGCACACTGGGAACAAGAGACAGGACACTGGGAACAAGAGACAGCACACTGGGAATAAGAGACAGCACACTGGGAATAAGAGACAGCACACTGGGATCAGGAGACAGCACACTGGGAACAAGAGAGAGCACACTGGGAACAAGAGAGAGCACACTGGGAACAAGAGACAGCACACTGGGAACAAGAGACAGCACACTGGGAACAAGCGAGAGCACACTGGGAACAAGAGAGAGCACACTGGGAACAAGAGAGAGCACACTGGGAACAAGAGACAGCACACTGGGAACAAGAGAGAGCACACTGGGAACAGGAGAGAGCACACTGGGAACAAGAGAGAGCACACTGGGAACAAGAGAGAGCACACTGGGAACAAGAGACAGCACACTGGGAACAAGAGACAGCACACTGGGAACAAGAGACAGCACACTGGGAACAAGAGACAGCACACTGGGATCAGGAGACAGCACACTGGGATCAGGAGACAGCACACTGGGAACAAGAGAGAGCACACTGGGAACAAGAGACAGCACACTGGGAACAAGAGACAGCACACTGGGATCAGGAGACAGCACACTGGGAACAAGAGAGAGCACACTGGGAACAAGAGAGAGCAGACTGGGAACAGGAGACAGCACACTGGGAACAAGAGACAGCACACTGGGAACAAGAGAGAGCACACTGGGAACAGGAGACAGCACACTGGGAACAAGAGAGAGCACACTGGGATCAGGAGACAGCACACTGGGAACAAGAGAGAGCACACTGGGAACAAGAGACAGCACACTGGGAACAAGAGACAGCACACTGGGAACAAGAGAGAGCACACTGGGAACAAGAGACAGCACACTGGGAACAAGAGACAGCACACTGGGAACAAGAGACAGCACACTGGGAACAAGAGACAGCACACTGGGAACAAGAGACAGCACACTGGGAACAAGAGACAGCACACTGGGAACAAGAGACAGGACACTGGGAACAAGAGACAGCACACTGGGAACAAGAGACAGCACACTGGGAACAAGAGACAGCACACTGGGAACAAGAGACAGCACACTGGGAATAAGAGACAGCACACTGGGATCAGGAGACAGCACACTGGGAACAAGAGAGAGCACACTGGGAACAAGAGAGAGCACACTGGGAACAAGAGAGAGCACACTGGGAACAAGAGAGAGCACACTGGGAACAAGAGACAGCACACTGGGAACAAGAGAGAGCACACTGGGAACAAGAGACAGGACACTGGGAACAAGAGACAGCACACTGGGAATAAGAGACAGCACACTGGGAATAAGAGACAGCACACTGGGATCAGGAGACAGCACACTGGGAACAAGAGAGAGCACACTGGGAACAAGAGAGAGCACACTGGGAACAAGAGACAGCACACTGGGAACAAGAGACAGCACACTGGGAACAAGAGAGAGCACACTGGGAACAAGAGAGAGCACACTGGGAACAAGAGACAGCACACTGGGAACAAGAGAGAGCACACTGGGAACAGGAGAGAGCACACTGGGAACAAGAGAGAGCACACTGGGAACAAGAGACAGCACACTGGGAACAAGAGACAGCACACTGGGAACAAGAGACAGCACACTGGGAACAAGAGACAGCACACTGGGAACAAGAGACAGCACACTGGGATCAGGAGACAGCACACTGGGAACAAGAGAGAGCACACTGGGAACAAGAGAGAGCACACTGGGAACAAGAGACAGCACACTGGGAACAAGAGACAGCACACTGGGATCAGGAGACAGCACACTGGGAACAAGAGAGAGCACACTGGGAACAAGAGAGAGCAGACTGGGAACAGGAGACAGCACACTGGGAACAAGAGACAGCACACTGGGAACAAGAGAGAGCACACTGGGAACAGGAGACAGCACACTGGGAACAAGAGAGAGCACACTGGGATCAGGAGACAGCACACTGGGAACAAGAGAGAGCACACTGGGAACAAGAGAGAGCACACTGGGAACAAGAGAGAGCACACTGGGAACAAGAGAGAGCACACTGGGAACAAGAGACAGCACACTGGGAACAAGAGACAGCACACTGGGAACAAGAGACAGCACACTGGGAACAAGAGACAGCACACTGGGAACAAGAGACAGCACACTGGGAACAGGAGACAGCACACTGGGAACAAGAGACAGCACACTGGGATCAGGAGACAGCACACTGGGAACAAGAGAGAGCACACTGGGAACAAGAGAGAGCAGACTGGGAACAGGAGACAGCACACTGGGAACAAGAGACAGCACACTGGGAACAAGAGAGAGCACACTGGGAACAGGAGACAGCACACTGGGAACAAGAGAGAGCACACTGGGATCAGGAGACAGCACACTGGGAACAAGAGAGAGCACACTGGGAACAAGAGACAGCACACTGGGAACAAGAGACAGCACACTGGGAACAAGAGAGAGCACACTGGGAACAAGAGACAGCACACTGGGAACAAGAGACAGCACACTGGGAACAAGAGACAGCACACTGGGAACAAGAGACAGCACACTGGGAACAAGAGACAGCACACTGGGAACAAGAGACAGCACACTGGGAACAAGAGACAGGACACTGGGAACAAGAGACAGCACACTGGGAACAAGAGACAGCACACTGGGAACAAGAGACAGCACACTGGGAACAAGAGACAGCACACTGGGAATAAGAGACAGCACACTGGGATCAGGAGACAGCACACTGGGAACAAGAGAGAGCACACTGGGAACAAGAGAGAGCACACTGGGAACAAGAGAGAGCACACTGGGAACAAGAGAGAGCACACTGGGAACAAGAGACAGCACACTGGGAACAAGAGAGAGCACACTGGGAACAAGAGACAGGACACTGGGAACAAGAGACAGCACACTGGGAATAAGAGACAGCACACTGGGAATAAGAGACAGCACACTGGGATCAGGAGACAGCACACTGGGAACAAGAGAGAGCACACTGGGAACAAGAGAGAGCACACTGGGAACAAGAGACAGCACACTGGGAACAAGAGACAGCACACTGGGAACAAGAGAGAGCACACTGGGAACAAGAGAGAGCACACTGGGAACAAGAGACAGCACACTGGGAACAAGAGAGAGCACACTGGGAACAGGAGAGAGCACACTGGGAACAAGAGAGAGCACACTGGGAACAAGAGACAGCACACTGGGAACAAGAGACAGCACACTGGGAACAAGAGACAGCACACTGGGAACAAGAGACAGCACACTGGGAACAAGAGACAGCACACTGGGATCAGGAGACAGCACACTGGGAACAAGAGAGAGCACACTGGGAACAAGAGAGAGCACACTGGGAACAAGAGACAGCACACTGGGAACAAGAGACAGCACACTGGGATCAGGAGACAGCACACTGGGAACAAGAGAGAGCACACTGGGAACAAGAGAGAGCAGACTGGGAACAGGAGACAGCACACTGGGAACAAGAGACAGCACACTGGGAACAAGAGAGAGCACACTGGGAACAGGAGACAGCACACTGGGAACAAGAGAGAGCACACTGGGATCAGGAGACAGCACACTGGGAACAAGAGAGAGCACACTGGGAACAAGAGACAGCACACTGGGAACAAGAGACAGCACACTGGGAACAAGAGAGAGCACACTGGGAACAAGAGACAGCACACTGGGAACAAGAGACAGCACACTGGGAACAAGAGACAGCACACTGGGAACAAGAGACAGCACACTGGGAACAAGAGACAGCACACTGGGAACAAGAGACAGCACACTGGGAACAAGAGAGAGCACACTGGGAACAAGAGAGAGCAGACTGGGAACAGGAGACAGCACACTGGGAACAAGAGAGAGCACACTGGGAACAGGAGACAGCACACTGGGAACAGGAGACAGCACACTGGGAACAGGAGACAGCACACTGGGAACAAGAGAGAGCACACTGGGATCAGGAGACAGCACACTGGGAACAAGAGTGAGCACACTGGGAACAAGAGACAGCACACTGGGAACAAGAGACAGCACACTGGGAACAAGAGAGAGCACACTGGGAACAAGAGACAGCACACTGGGAACAAGAGACAGCACACTGGGAACAAGAGACAGCACACTGGGAACAAGAGACAGCACACTGGGAACAAGCGAGAGCACACTGGGAACAAGAGACAGCACACTGGGAACAAGAGACAGCACACTGGGATCAAGAGACAGGACACTGGGAACAAGAGACAGCACACTGGGAACAAGAGACAGCACACTGGGAACAAGAGACATCACACTGGGAACAAGAGACAGAACACTGGGAACCGGAGAGAGCACCCTGGGAACCGGAGACAGCACACTGGGAACCGGAGAGAGCACACTGGGAACCGGAGAGAGCACACTGGGAACCGGAGAGAGCACACTGGGAACCGGAGAGAGCACACTGGGAACGGGTCGAGGAAATGTGGGTGGCTGTGGGTGGTGGAGGACAGGAGGCAGACAAGACATAAAGACGATGTTATTTGTTTCAATTTTGCAGCTCTGTTGGGAAGCAAATACACATTTTCTCATATGCTGTACTGTTTATGACGTGTAATATAATAATAATATATTCCATTTAGCAGACGCTTTTATCCATAGCAGTTTACAGTAATGCGTGCATACAGCAGGCATCAATCCCACAACCCTTGGCATTGCAAGCACCATGCTCTACCAACTGAGCCACACTGTATTTTGTTCTACTGTGGGCAGATTTCATTGAGAGACTTAGGCCTCCTGTACAGTAAGACCCTATACTATAGCAATAGTCTGTGATCTGTATGAAGTAAACGTAAGTTTAAATAAGAACTTACTTAAAATTCAATTCAACATTTCTCTCTGTCTTTATGATGCTAGAAGCTATTTCTGCCTTAAATCTACATAAAGTCATAATACAGCATGCCATAATGATGGCTGGAGCGAATTGTTTGTTTCGCATCAGTGCATTGCCAGATAGTTATTTTAATAAATGATGGAAGGGTAAAGTGCTTAAATGAGCTAATTCCCATTGTGGGTATTACTTGCCAAAAAAGTTAATTAAAATACACCGCAAAGGGGCATCTCTTCGCCCAGAGGATCCAATACTGCAGTCTGATACAGTGTCATGAATACCTGATTGTCATACTTATACAGTGTCATGAATACCTGATTGTCATACTTATACAGTGTCATGAATACCTGATAGTCATACTTATACAGTGTCATGAATACCTGATTGTCATACTGATAGTGTCATGAATACCTGATTGTCATACTTATACAGTGTCATGAATACCTGATTGTCATACTTATACAGTGTCATGAATACCTGATTGTCATACTTATACAGTGTCATGAATACCTGATTGTCATACTGATAGTGTCATGAATACCTGATTGTCATACTGATACAGTGTCATGAATACTTGATTGTCATTACATTTACATTTACATTTAAGTCATTTAGCAGATGCTCTTATCCAGAGCGACTTACAAATTGGTCATACCGATACAGTGTCATGAATACCTGATTGTCAGACCGGTACAGTGTCATGAATGCCTGATTGTCAGACCGGTACAGTGTCATGAATGCCTGATTGTCAGACCGGTACAGTGTCATGAATGCCTGATTGTCAGACCGGGACAGTGCCATGAATACCTGATTGTCACCTGATTGTCATACTGATTGTCATACCGATACAGTGTCATGAACTCACTACCCACCAACTTTAATCAGCTCTTAAATTAGATTCCCTGTCACCTTTTGTTCCCTTTAGCCACATGTTGACTATGGAAACCCCAGTCTGTCTCACTCATTCATGATTCCTCATTAGAAGAATATCTTCCTCAAAGCAAAAAGAGAATAGAGAGTGTTTAGCAATGTAAAACCAGTTAATGTGCCTATGCCATAGAGAATATTATTAAATGGACAGGGTTAGTAGATGGGGCTGAAAAACATGTCAGAGGTGAATGACATATTCTCAGCCAGGCAGCTCGGGAAAAAAGATTAACGATTTTGAACAATTTCACACAATTTGGTTAGAGTTCCCTCCATGCATTTCCTGAATGCTCAAGTGTGTTTCATCAACTAGTTTCATAGCCTGACAAGAACTAGACAAGTTTATTAAAAAACGTTTATTTCCATGTCAATCCTGTAGTGTACATTAAAGGTGTTCGTTAAGAGTCATGGATGGTTTGGACCTCCAGCTTTCCAGCTTAGTGATGTCAGTCAATGGAATAGCTGTAGTAGACTTTTATAAACACTTTGATTTGAATTTCAAAGTATTCCTGGTTGGTCTATGCAAGTTTTAGAGGAAGGAAAATAGTTCCTTTGGAAGGAAAATACACTTCTGTCAGTTCAACATAACTGATTTTGAGGCTAGCTTTTACGCTATTTATTAATAAGGCTAAATGATCTGTGTTAATTATAGCGATGCTGGCCTTAGTGTTGCCTTTTTGAGGATTTAGCTGCACTAACAAGCAAAGATTACTATTTTCTTTACAGTAACTCAGTTTGGTGTCATCGCCCCCAAAAAGTTGCATCGTTATATGCAAAGGATACCAGCATTTTCCACATTCTGAGGGCTGGAGTACTTTCTAAACTGCAGTTCACTGCTTGAATGTCTAAGGCTTGTTCAAGTTTTCACTCTTTCTGCTCTTGTGATTTCTTGATACACTCTTAGAAAAAAGGTTTGCAAAAGGGTTCTTCAGCTGTCCCCATAGCAGAACACTTTGAATAACCATTTTTGGTTCCAGGTAGAACCTTTTTGGTTCGGGGTAGAACCCTTTTGGGTACCATGTAGAACCCAAAGGGGAATCAAAAAGAGCTCTGCTATGGGGACAGCTGAATGACCCTTTTGCAACCCTTTTTGCTAAGAGTGAATAAACAAATCCCATAAGTAGAAAATACATGACTAAAGGCCAGAAGCTACACAGTGTTATCCAAAATGTGAATTCAAATCCCTGAAAATCCCTTCAATAATTGATGAAGTACTGAAGGTTACCAGGGATGGTGGAGAGAAAAGGATTACATGAAAACAGAGAAAGGGAGGATGCCAGACCTACCGTATACTGCTACTTCCAATAGATGTACTTCACCTTCCATCACTACCTACCATCTAGTACCTTCCATCACTACCTTCCATCAGTACCTTCCATCAGTACCTACCATCTACTGCCTTCCATCAGTACCTTCCTTCAGTATTTTCCATCAGTACCTTCCATCAGTACCTACCATCTAGTACCTTCCATCACTACCTTCCATCAGTACCTACCATCTAGTGCCTTCCATCAGTACCTTCCTTCAGTATTTTCCATCAGTACCTTCCGTCAAGTACCTACCATCTAGTACCTACCGTCAAGTACCTTCCATCAGTACTTTCCATCAGTACCTTCCGTCTAGTACCTTCTGTCTAGTACCTACCATCTAGTGCCTTCCATCAGTACCTTCCTTCAGTATTTTCCATCAGTACCTTCCGTCTAGTACCTATCATCTACAGTAGTACCTTCCGTCTAGTACCTACCATCTAGTACCTTCCATCAGTATCTTCCATCAGTACCTTCCTTCAGTATTTTCCATCAGTACCTTCCGTCTAGTACCTATCATCTACAGTAGTACCTTCCGTCTAGTACCTACCATCTAGTACCTTCCATCAGTTTCTTCCATCAGTACCTTCCGTCTAGTACCTACCATCTAGTATTTTCCATCAGTACCTTCATTCTAGTACCTACCATCTACAGTAGTATCTTCCATCAATACCTTAAATCACTACCATCCATTATTTAAAAAATATATATATTTCACCTTTATTTAACCAGGTAGGCTAGTTGAGAACAAGTTCTCATTTACAACTGCGACCTGGCCAAGATAAATCATAGCAGTGTGAACAGACAACAACACAGAGTTACACATGGAGTAAACAATAAACAAGTCAATAATACAGTAGAAAAAAAGAAAAAAAGAGGCTATATACATTGTGTGCAAAAGGCATGAGGAGGTAGGTGAATAATTACAATTTTGCAGATTAACACTGGAGTGATAAATGATCAGATGGTCATGTGCAGGTAGAGATACTGGTGTGCAAAAGAGCAGAAAAGTAAACAAATAAAAACAGTATGGGGATGAGGTAGGTAAATTGGGTGGGCTATTTACCGATGGACTATGTACAGCTGCAGCGATCGGTTAGCTGCTCAGATAGCAGATGTTTAAATTTGGTGAGGGAGATAAAAGTCTCCAACTTCAACGATTTTTGCAATTCATTCCAGTCACAGGCAGCAGAGAACTGGAAGGAAAGGCGTCCAAATTAGGTGTTGGCTTTAGGGATGATCAGTTACAGATACACCTGCTGGAGCGAGTGCTACGGGTGGGTGTTGCCATCGTGACCAGTGAACTGAGATAAGGCGGAGCTTTACCTAGCATGGACTTGTAGCCAGTGGGTCTGGCGACGAATATGTAGCGAGGGCCAGCCGACTAGAGCATACAGGTTGCAGTGGTGGGTGGTATAAGGTGCTTTAGTAACAAAACGGATGGCACTGTGATAAACTGCATCCAGTTTGCTGAGTAGAGTATTGGAAGCTATTTTGTAGATGACATCGCCGAAGTCGAGGATCGGTATGATAGTCAGTTTTACTAGGGTAAGTTTGGTGGCTTGAGTGAAGGAGGCTTTGTTGCGGATTAGAAAGCCGACTCTAGATTTGATTTTAGATTGGAGATGTTTGATATGAGTCTGGAAGGAGAGGTTACCGTCTAGCCAGACACCTAGGTACTTATAGATGTCTACATATGTCTACATAGGTCGGAACCATCCAGGGTGGTGATGCCAGTCGAGCCTGCCGGCGCAGGCAGCGAATGGTTGAAAAGCATGCATTTGGTTTTACTAGCGTTTAAGAGCAGTTGGAGGCCACGGAAGGAGTGTTGTATGGCATTGAAGCTCGTTTGGAGGTTAGATAGTACAGAGTCCAAGGAAGGGCCAGAAGTATACAGAATGAATACAGGCAGTGATCGCTGAGATCCTGGTTGAAGACAGCGGAGGTGTATTTGTAGGGCCAGTTGGTCAGGATAACGTCTATGAGGGTGCCCTTGTTTACAGATTTAGGGTTGTACCTGGTGGGTTCCTTGATTATTTGTGTGAGATTGAGAGCATCTAGCTTAGATTGTAGGACTGCCGGGGTGTTAAGCATATCCCAGTTTAGGTCACCTAACAGAACAAACTCTGAAGCTAGATGGGGGGCGATCAATTCACAAATGGTGTCCAGGGCACAGCTGGGAGCTGAGGGGGGTCGGTAGCAGGCGGCAACAGTGAGAGACTTATTTCTGGAGAGAGTCATTTTTTTAATTAGTAGTTTGAACTGTTTGGGTATGGACCTGGAAAGTATGACATTACTTGGCAGACTGCAACTCCTCCCCCTTTGGCAGTTCTATCTTGACGGAAAATGTGGCCTTCCTTAGCCAGGATTCAGACATGGTAAGGACATCAGGGTTGGCAGAGTGTGCTAAAGCAGTGAGTAAAACAAACTTAGGGAGGAGGCTTCTGATGTTGACATGCATGAAACCAAGGCTTTTTCGATCACAGAAGTCAACAAATGAGCGTGCCTGGGGACATGCAGGGCCTGGGTTTACCTCCACATCACCCGTGGAACAGAGGAGGAGTAGTATGAGGGTGCGGCTAAAGGCTATCAAAACTGGTCGCCTAGAGCGTTGGAGACAAAGAATAAAAGGAGCAGATTTCTGGGCATGGTAGAATATATTCAGGGCATAATGCGCAGACAGGGGTATGGTGGGGTGCGGGTACAGCGGAGGTAAGCCCAGGCACTGGGTGACTTCCGGCGCCGACAGAGATGGCCGCCTCGCTTCGCGTTCCTAGGAAACTATGCAGTTTTTTGTTTTTTTTACGTGTTATTTCTTACATTAGTACCCCAGGTCATCTTAGGTTTCATTACATACAGTCGAGAAGAACTACTGAATATAAGATCAGCGTCAACTCACCATCAGTACGACGAAGAATATGTTTTCCGCGACGCGAATCCTGTGTTCTGCCTTACAAACAGGACAACGGAATGGATCGCATGCAGCGACCCAAGAAAACGACTCCGAAAAAGAGGGAAACATAGCGGTCTTCTGGTCAGACTCTGGACAAGGGCACATTGCGCACCACTCCCCAGCATTCTTCTTGCCAATGTCCAGTCTCTTGACAACAAGGTTGATGAAATCCGAGCAAGGGTAACATTCCAGAGGGACATCAGAGACTGCAACGTTCTCTGCTTCACGGAAACATGGCTTACTGGGAAGACGCTATCCGATGCGGTGCAGCCAATGGGTTTCTCCACGCATCGCGCCGACAGAAACAAACATCTTTCTGGTAAGAAGAGTGGCGTGGGCGTATGCCTCATGACTAACGAGACATGGTGTGATGAAGGAAACATACAGGAACTCAAATCCTTCTGTTCACCTGATTTAGAATTCCTCACAATCAAATGTAGACCGCATTATCTTCCAAGAGAATTCTCTTCGATTATAATCACAGCCGTATATATCCCCCCCCTGGCTCTGAACGAACTTTATTTAACTCATTGCAAACTGGAAACCATTTATCCGGAGGCTGCATTCATTGTAGCTGGGGATTTTAACAAAGCTAATCTGAAAACAAGACTCCCTAAATTTTATCAGCATATCGATTGCGCAACCAGGGGTGGTAAAACCTTGGATCATTGTTACTCTAACTTCCGCGACGCATATAAGGCCCTGCCCCGCCCCCCTTTCGGAAAAGCTGACCACGACTCCATTTTGTTGATCCCTGCCTACAGGCAGAAACTTAAACAAGAGGCTCCCACGCTGAGGTCTGTCCAACGCTGGTCAGACCAAGCTGACTCCACACTCCAAGACTGCTTCCATCACGTGGACTGGGACATGTTTCGTATTGCGTCAGATAAAAATATTGACGAATACGCTGATTCGGTGTGCGAGTTCATTAGAACGTGCGTCGAAGATGTCGTTCCCATAGCAACGATAAAAACATTCCCTAACCAGAAACCGTGGATTGATGGCAGCATTCGCGTAAAACTGAAAGCGCGAACCACTGCTTTTAATCAGGGCAAGGTGTCTGGCAACATGACCGAATACAAACAGTGCAGCTATTCCCTCCGCAAGGCTATTAAACAAGCTTAGCGTCAGTAAGAGGCATGTGGCAGGGTCTACAGTCAATCACGGACTACAAGAAGAAACCCCAGCCCAGTCACGGACCAGGATGTCTTGCTCCCAGGCAGACTAAATAACTTTTTTGCCCGCTTTGAGGACAATAGAGTGCCACTGACACAGCCTGCAACGAAAACATGCGGTCTCTCCTTCACTGCAGCCGAGGTGAGTAAGACATTTAAACGTGTTAACCCTCGCAAGGCTGCAGGCCCAGACGGCATCCCCAGCCGCGCCCTCAGAGCATGCGCAGACCAGCTGGCCGGTGTGTTTACGGACATATTCAATCAATCCCTATACCAGGCTGCTGTTCCCACATGCTTCAAGAGGGCCACCATTGTTCCTGTTCCCAAGAAAGCTAAGGTAACTGAGCTAAACGACTACCGCCCCGTAGCACTCACTTCCGTCATCATGAAGTGCTCTGAGAGACTAGTCAAGGACCATATCACCTCCACCCTACCTGACACCCTAGACCCACTCCAATTTGCTTACCGCCCAAATAGGTCCACAGACGATGCAATCTCAACCACACTGCACACTGCCCTAACCCACCTGGACAAGAGGAATAACGATGTGAGAATGCTGTTCATCGACTACAGCTCGGCATTCAACACCATAGTACCCTCCAAGCTCGTCATCAAGCTCGAGACCCTGGGTCTCGACCCCGCCCTGTGCAACTGGCTACTGGACTTCCTGACGGGCCGCCCCCAGGTGGTGAGGGTAGGCAACAACATCTCCTCCCGCTGATCCTCAACACCGGGGACCCCACAAGGGTGCGTTCTGAGCCCTCTCCTGTACTCCCTGTTCACCCAAAACTGCGTGGCCACGCACGCCTCCAACTCAATCATCAAGTTTGCGGACGACACAACAGTGGTAGGCTTGATTACCAACAACGACGAGACGGCCTACAGGGAGGAGGTGAGGGCCCTCGGAGTGTGGTGTCAAGAAAATAACCTCACACTCAACGTCAACAAAACTAAGGAGATGATTGTGGACTTCAGGAAACAGCAGAGGGAACACCCCCCTATCCACATCGATGGAACAGTAGTGGAAAGGGTAGCAAGTTTTAAGTTCCTCGGCATACACATCACAGACAAACTGAATTGGTCCACTCACACTGACAGCGTCGTGAAGAAGCGCAGCAGCGCCTCTTCAACCTCAGGAGGCTGAAGAAATTTGGCTTGTCACCAAAAGCACTCACAAACTTCTACAGATGCACAATCGAGAGCATCCTGGCGGGCTGTATCACCGCCTGGTACGGCAACTGCTCCGCCCTCAACCGTAAGGCTCTCCAGAGGGTAGTGAGGTCTGCACAACGCATCACCGGGGGCAAACTACCTGCCCTCCAGGACACCTACACCACCCGATGTTACAGGAAGGCCATAAAGATCATCAAGGACATCAACCACACGAACCACTGCCTGTTCACCCCGCTATCATCCAGAAGGCGAGGTCAGTACAGGTGCATCAAAGCTGGGACCGAGAGACTGAAAAACAGCCACCACTAACATTGAGTGGCTGCTGCCAACACACTGTCATTGACACTGACCCAACTCCAGCCACTTTAATAATGGGAATTGATGGGAAATGATGTAAATATATCACTAGCCACTTTAAACAATGCTACCTTATATAATGTTACTTACCCTACATTATTCATCTCATATGCATACGTATATACTGTACTCTACATCATCGACTGCTTCCTTATGTAATACATGTATCACTAGCCACTTTAACTATGCCACTTTGTTTACTTTGTCTACATACTCATCTCATATGTATATACTGTACTCGATACCATCTACTGTATGCTGCTCTGTACCATCACTCATTCATATATCCTTATGTACATATTCTTTATCCCCTTACACTGTGTATAAGACAGTAGTTTTGGAATTGTTAGTTAGATTACTTGTTGGTTATCACTGCATTGTCGGAACTAGAATCACAAGCATTTCGCTACACTCGCATTAACATCTGCTAACCATGTGTATGTGACAAATAACATTTTATTTGATTTGATTTGATTTGATGATAAGAGAGATTGTATCTCTGGACATGCTGGTTGTAATGGGTGAGGTCACCGCATGTGTGGGAGGTGGGACAAAGGAGGTATCAGAGGTATGAAGAGTAGAACTAGGGGCTCCATTTTAAACTAAAACAATGATAACTAACCTGAACAACAGTATACAAGGCATATTGACATTTGAGAGAGACATACAGCGAGTATACAGTAAAGTAATCGCAAGTGTTGATTGGGAGAGCTAGCTAAAACAACAGGTGAGACAACAACAGCTAATCAGCTAACACAACTACAGCAGGTAAAATGTTGATGACTAGGCAGAGAGGGTCAGATTAACTACACACAGAGCCTGAGTTTGCGGCTGGGGCCGACAGATAAAAAATAAATAAACAGAATGGAGTACCGTGATTAATGGACAGTCCAGCAGGCGTCAGCTATGTAGCCAAGTGATCATAGTGTCCAGGGAGAAGCAGTAGATGGAACAGGGAACCCGCCACTACGCGAGCAGGCGACAAGGCGTTTAAAGTTAGTAGCCCTCTGACGGAGGCCGGTTGAAGGCACAGCGGTTGGAGTATTCGTTGGCAGACCAGTCGTGGTGGTGCGGCGGGGCGCCGTGTCGACAGAGAATCCAAGCCAGATGGTGAAAGAGGTATTGTAAAATTTAGTTTGCTGGCCGGGAGATGCGCCTGGCTCACGGCTAACTGGTGCTAGCTTCGTGGCAGTGGCGTTAGCCACTATAGCCAATTGGTAGCAGCGGTGATCCGGTGCCAAGGTCCAGAGTTTACAGCAAGGATCCGGTGGAGTATCGGGCTCTAGCCGTGTATGAGTGGGGTTCGGGTGAACAGCTGAGTAGGCCGAGAGGTGGGCTTCAGGGATAGCTTCGGTACTGGGTGCCACGGTGAGCTAGCTAGCTGAAAGCTGTGAGCTAGCTAGCTGCAAGCTAGCTGTGAAGATCAGAAGTAGTGGTCCAGGGATTCCGGCAGGAATCCGGCGTTGTTGTGGAGAGACAGTCCGATACTGGTAGGCTGGCGAGTATTATCCAGTCTAAGAACAGGGCTGGTATCTGTGCAGAAGGTAAAAGCCTGTAGCAGTGGCTAACAATGAGTGAATAGCTAATTAGCTGGTTAGCTTCTGGAGGTTCTTGAATGTGTTCTAAAATTAAAAATAATAGCGATACCGTATCACATTGGGTGAGGCAGGTTACCGGAAGGTATAATCGAATTAAAAATCGAAAAGTGATTGAAAATAAAATTGAAATATACTGTATATACAAAAAATACGTAAAATACAAAAGTACACGAGACACGAACAAAACACTATACAAAACAAAATACACCATCTTGGTAAATCTTCCATTAGTACCTTCAATAAGAACCTTGCATTAGTACCTCCCATCAGTTCCTTCCATCAGTACCTTCCATCAGAACCTGGCATTAGTACCTTCCATCAAGGCATTCCGTCAGTACCTTCTATCAGAACCTGGCATTAGTACCTTCCATCACTACCTTCCATCAGTACCTACCATCTAGTACCTACTGTCAAGTACCTTCCATCAGTACCTTCCGTCTAGTACCTACCATCTAGTACCTTCCGTCAAGTACCTTCCATCAGTACCTTCCGTCTAGTACCTACCATCTAGTACCTACCATCAAGTACCTTCCATCAGTACTTTCCATCAGTACCTTCCATCAAGGCCTTCCATCAGTGCCTCCAGAGAGAATGTACCCAAACCAGAAGGATTTTACAATAATTAGTATTATTTCTAATTAGCAATGGTATGATAGTTTACTGCACATGACACCAGCATGATGTTGGATATGATGAAGGATATCATGACCTGCACTCTCAGAAAAAAAGGGTTTTATCGCTTGCTGTAAGTGTGTCACATGTTTTTGCACCCAGTATAAAACGATTTTACCTTTTTTTACAGCTATGTAATGGCTCTGACCAGCTGGCACTCTTTCTTACTCGAGTCCAGCACCTCAAACTCTGCCAGGCAGTGCCAGTTGTTCTACCATTGATCACATACACATTAGTCCGTAGTTTTCTGCGGCTAGTGCCACGGCAGCTGTGGAACAGATGTGAGGAGAATCTAGAATGGTTGGATAGGGGTGTTTATTAGCTCACAAAGGCAGGGGGATGATTACATCTAGACTAGTGATACTTTACATCATACTTTGAACCATTTCCAACCGATTCAGGATCAGCATTATAATTATCCAGTACAATTTTTGGGGTTCTAACTGGGATGAGGTTTTCTGTTCCAGTGGAGTTGGCCTCCGGCTGGGTCGTATTATCTTTCGATCATTTGACATAGATCTTTCATTTGAATGAACCCATCCAGATGGAATGCAAGGTACAGTAAGTATGCCTAAACTACAGTATTTCCCCTCTTGGAGAATACCATAACCATACATTAGAACAATATCCACTTTTTCCCCATACTCTTCATGTTCACCCAGCACGTCTCATAATTATGACGGTGATCTCGCCACATATGAGAAATGAAACAAATAACGTGCATTGGGTGGCAGACAGGTACCCAAGATGTAGAGGTACTCTCTCTGTTTTATGAGGCCACGTTTCTTCAGCCCCTTGCATGACAGGAAGCAATCGGAACCTCCCTACTTCCTCTTCCTACATGAATAAACCAGAAGACAGTCACTGTTTCCCTGGTCTGGGAACACCATGGGGTGTCCGAGCAATCAGTGGTGCAAAGTGGCGTGAAGTCAGATCATGTTGTCAGCCTGTTAGCCCCCCACGCTACGGACTGATCCAAGGTGACACATGCACTGCATGGGATGCCTTGCTTGGCTTTAAACCAATTAAAGCTGAAGTCCCTTTGTATAAAAATCCATTAAAGAAGTCAAACTCAAGCGATGGAGTAATGGTATAGGACTAATAATAGCCAGATATGGGCCAGGCGGTAGAGAGATGGAAGTGAGGAAGAGTGTCAGCAGGACATAGAGTCTATGGTAGTAAGCAGGATATACTGTAGACTCTGCTACTCAGCAGGATAAAGACTGGTAGTCAGCAGGATATAGACTATATGGTAGTCAGCATGATAAAGACCCTATGGTAGTCAGCACAATATAGACTATGGTAGTCAGCAGGACATAGAGTCTATGGTAGTCAGCAGGATATAGACTCTGGTAGTCAGCTGAATAGACTATGGTAGTCAGCAGGATAAAGACTCTGATAGTCAGCAGGATATAGACTATATGGTAGTCAGCAGGATAAAGACTCTGGTAGTCAGCAGGATATAGACTCTATGGTAGTCAGCAGGATAAAGACTGGTAGTCAGCAGGATATAGACTATATGGTAGTCAGCATGATAAAGAACCTATGGTAGTCAGCAGGAATATAGACTACTCTATGGTGCATGATAAAGAACCTATAGTCAGCACAATATAGACTATAGTCAGCAGGATATAGACTAGTCAGCAGGATATAGAGTCAGGATATAGAGTCTATGGTAGTCAGCAGGATATAGACTCTGGTAGTCAGCTGAGTCATAGACTATGGTAGTCAGCAGGATAAAGACAGCAGGATAAAGACTGGTAGTCAGCATATAAAGAACCTATGGTAGTCAGCAGGATAGGATATAGGTAGTCAGCAGGATATGGTAGTCAGCAGGATAAAGACTCTGGTAGTCAGCAGGATATAGACTCTATGGTAGTCAGCAGGATAAAGACTGGTAGTCAGCAGGATATAGACTATATGGTAGTCAGCAGGATAAAGACTGGTAGTCAGCAGGATATAGACTCTATGGTAGTCAGCAGGATAAAGACTGGTAGTCAGCAGGATATAGACTCTATGGTAGTCAGCATGATAAAGAACCTATGGTAGTCAGCACAATATAGACTATGGTAGTCAGCAGGATATAGACTCTATGGTAGTCAGCAGAATATAGACTCTATGGTAGTCAGCAGGATATAGACTCTATGGTAGTCAGCAGGATATAGACTCTATGGTAGTCAGCAGGATATAGACTCTATGGTAGTCAGCAGAATATAGACTCTATGGTAGTCAGCAGGATATAGACTCTATGGTAGTCGGTAGGAGCGGAACTCCCCGCTGGGCTCCCTAAGGTCAAAGGGATGTCGAGGCTCACTGTGAACTTATTGTTTAAACATGTCAGCAGTGACTTGATCACTTATGCATGCTGTTCTAATGGCAGACCCCATATCGGGTTAATAGCTTATGTTCTTTATTTTGTGCTCTGCTTAAAGCTTCGCTCCTCCACGAGTTGGCAAATGGTGTGCCTCCCTCCATAGTATCGGAAAGGGATTTCCTTCCTCCCAACCCCCATATGTTCCAATACTGCACATACCCGACTTTCCCCCCATCTTTCTTTCATGTTATGTGCAGCAGGATATTCCAGCAGAATATAGACTCTATGGTAGTCAGCAGGATATAGACTCTATGGCGGAATCAAAGTCAGCAGGATATAGACTCTAGGTAAATCCCCGTTTTCAAAGGGATGTCGAGGCTCACAACTAAAACATGTCAGCAGTGACTTGATCATATGCATGCTGTTCTAATGGCAGACCCCATTCAATTATGCTTTAGTGCTCTGTAAAACGAGTTGGCAAATGGTCAGTATGAAAGTTCCAATACTGCACATACCCGACTTTCCCCCATCTTTCTTTCATGTTATGTGCTTTCAGGCGGTCAAAGTTACAGTAAATGTTTTCACCACCAATTTGTCAATTTGTATTTTGTCAATTTGTATTTTGGGGTGGTTTCCATCTCATTTCCTGTCTTGAAGATCAATAGGCTTCCAAAGATTGAGTCAGGCAGACTAAGGGTTGGAGACTTGGAGTCTATCGCACATTTTTGAAACAGTATTAGCAATACATTAGCAATACATTAGCAATACATGCATGCTGTGGAGGTTTATGTAACCGGAATGAATAGTCTGGGCCGACAGCAGTTACTAGGTCTATAATTAGGTGTCTGAAAAGAGTCATTTAGTTTATTTATGTTGTTCTGATAACACTGACTGTAAATAAGCCCCCATAATAAACAGCTTTACGCCAAATGAATTACAAAAGAGGGGATTGCCACAATATCATTTAGAGTCATTATTGTGATGGTTATGGTTCTTTGCATCACATCTATTCACGTGTTTAAAGAACATTACATCTGCCGAGGTGTAGAGCCAGGTACTCAAGAAGTTTCACCATTTCCCCATGTCCCTGACAGCGACACAATGAGATTAGGCCTAGACAGAGCAGCACCGTAATTGTGGCCATTTCTGCACATCTCTTTTTTTCGAGATAAACGATAGATGTGCTCTGTCTTCTCCTTCCCCTCATTATGACACTCCTCTCCAATCACTTGAAGGCGATCTGCTCTATCTCCACATGGTAAATGAATACGATTTATTTTTTTACAGCGCAAGTAGTATAGAGAGAGAAAGAGAGAACACTTTCTATTGTAGTTGTTTAACTGAGGGTAACAGAGAGCCCAGTGCTCTGTCAGACTCTGTGCCTCCTCATGACAGGCCCCCAGGCCCGAGTCGCCACATTCAGACTTGTTTTCATGAAAAAGAGAATGAGGGATTTACCCCGCTGTTATTCACACATACAAGCCTGGGGATGTGCTATTCTTATTTTTTGTGGACTCGTTTTGCAATAGTATTTTTTCCTTTCGTCTTATTAAATGGTCGGTTGACTTCAGATGCAAGGATGACATGAAGGACAAGGGCAGACAACATAATACATGTATTTAATGTACTCAGATACTGCAGAAGAGTATACACACATACATGTACTGTAAACCCACATGAAGCACAAAACACAGACGGATGTGCTGAAAATTGCACCTTCCACAATCAAACCATATGTTGTTGTTGGCATACACTTTCTCTCTCTGAAGTTTCTGTCCTGGTCTCATTCCTGCAGAAGGAACCAATACTTTCAAGGTAAGGGTGGTGTGTGTGTGTGTGTGTGTGTGTGTGTGTGTATCCCTGAGCAGAATTCAGCCATGTCAACAATCCGCTTGGAATGCATTAGAGAGTCATCAACATCAGCTGCAGCTTAAAACCAGCCGCTCAGCTCTTTCTCTTGACCATCCTCTCGTGGCAAACATATTGTTAATAAACAAATTCCATAATAGGGGAGGTACCACTGAGCGGGAGATGGGGAATAAGGGGATACAGAGGAGAGGCATGGACTGAAGCATGGAACCAGGAAACTATTGATCTATTTCTACTGGACAACAAACAGAAGAAGAGATCCCGAGGATGTAAATGTGTGTCTCACATAAGAATGTACCACAAGAATATACATTTGACATTTTTTTCCCCCAACTGTTTTTCAATTTGACATCTAAAAATGTATGTCCTATTTTCCAGTCTGCAAGCATATGATGAAAAACGTACTGTAGATTAAGAAATTAAAAGTCTGTACAAGATAGAAAGCTGTTATATTCATGCTGCACCATGTTATACAAACAACTAGTCTTTGTCTAATCCAAGCATGCATCTGTCTTACTGTAAACGTCTTCAATGATATGGCATCACAGTCAGCATAAAAAATAATAATAATCAAAACGGAGTTTCATTAAGTTTAGCCTTGAAACTTCTGATTATGTGAAAGAGATTTAACGTGGCATATCATTAGCTCGGGCTTAACCTCGTTGGTACTGAGGGGAATCGAGCCCAAGGCCTCAGCCATCATAAAACAATAGCGTACCATTTCAAATCCACATTCCAGCCCCATAAAATTGTTCATAAAACTTAGCCGAGGGGCATGTGAGGAGAAAAAAGGAGGCGATTGTAACTTCTATGAAGGCCATCCTTTCTGGTGTCAATCACTGGCCGGACACTGTGGTGTTTTACTCCAAACGGTGCTTCTCTCTCTCTCTCTCAGCTATCATACCTATGTTTACCTGTCTATCTCCTTAACCGTGGCTAGATCAGGGAATCATTAGGGCATTAAAATGCAGGTTATTCTGATAAGATAGCATGGGGAGAAAACATTCAAAGCTATCTCTCTATCACACACACCAAACACACTTTATGCCCATGAGCAGCTTTGAGTAGAGAGAGAGAGATAGAGAGATAGGCAATATGAATCCCCTCGAAGTTTCAAAATCATTGGACCCATTTCCATTTATGAACGTTTTTGATTAATGTATGAAATAGTTTTCTTTTCGCACCTTCTTCCTTCCCCATGGGTTCTATGTTCTCAACATATTGATTTCCAAACCAGGTCTATAGCGGGCCTCAAACCATGACCAAGGGCATTGTAAGAGACACTTGTTAAGTAAACATTTTGGTCTGATGTAACATTGCATGGCTGGTGCTGCCTGCCTCACTTTACTTAGATGAGGCCTGCCAATGAACGGATCAGGTTGCCCCGGGCAACTGCAGATGCCATCGCCTCCTGTTGTGAAACTGACAACCCCAACTAAATATGCACTTGGGAGCATCACAATCTTGGCCTATTATATAAATGCGGTTAAGAAAAAATAGAAAAATTGGCATGTATCCCAGCCATGTTAACTTCTCTTTTTTCACTCCAGCTGCTTATTTAAATATGGCACCAGTTTTATTTGATTTATTTTCATTTGATTTATTTCACCTTTATTTAACCAGGTAGGCCAGTTGAGAACAAGTTCTCATTTACAACTGCGACCTGACCAGGATAAAGCAAAGCAGTGCGACAAAAACAACACAGAGTTACACATGGGATAAACAAATGTACAGTCAATAACACAATAGAAAGATCTACAGTATACGTTGACTCCATATTGACGTTGAGGTTTTAAGTTTTGGCGGACTTATCTTAGTGGATGTACAATCATCGCAAATTGAATGTTGGGGTGTTTCAGGCCCCAAAGTGAACATAATTGTACACTCGCAACTCCATTAAAAACGAGGACTGAGGGGCTTACGTTGCAAACTTCCCTTGCTTGGCTAATCATTTGGACCGACGACAAATATCCCCCGAGAGCATAGGCCTGAGGGTTTAGGGCTGAGGGTTTAGGGCTGAGGGTTTAGGCCTGAGGGTTTAGGCCTGAGGGTTTAGGGCTGAGGGTTTAGGGCTGAGGGTTTAGGCCTGAGGGTTTAGGCCTGAGGGTTTAGGGCTGAGGGTTTAGGGCTGAGGGTTTAGGCCTGAGGGTTTAGGGCTGAGGGTTTAGGCCTGAGGGTTTAGGACTGAGGGTTTAGGGCTGAGGGTTTAGGCCTGAGGGTTTAGGCCTGAGGGTTTAGGCCTGAGGGTTTAGGGCTGAGGGCTGTCTACTTTGAAACCTAGCCTTCATATTTTGACGAATTTAGTACGACATGCGGGAACTATTGGCATACTAACTCTATCAATACTATGACCAATAAGCTACTACATACTCAATTTGTCATAAATAGTACAGTTAGTATGAGTTTTCGAACACAGCTATCCCACAGTGAGACTTTTGGCCTTTTGAACGCTGTCCCACAGTGAGACTTTTGGCCTTTTGAACGCTGTCCCACAGTGAGACTTTTGGTCTCTTGAATGCTGTCCCACAGTGAGACTTTTGGTCTCTTGAATGCTGTCCCACAGTGAGACTTTTGGTCTCTTGAATGCTGTCCCACAGTGAGACTTTTGGCCTTTTGAATGCTGTCCCACAGTGAGACTTTTGGTCTCTTGAATGCTGTCCCACAGTGAGACTTTTGGTCTCTTGAATGCTGTCCCACAGTGAGACTTTTGGTCTCTTGAATGCTGTCCCACAGTGAGACTTTTGGCCTTTTGAACGCTGTCCCACAGTGAGACTTTTGGCCTTTTGAACGCTGTCCCACAGTGAGACTTTTGGCCTTTTGAATGCTGTCCCACAGTGAGACTTTTGGCCTTTTGAACGCTGTCCCACAGTGAGACTTTTGGCCTTTTGAACGCTGTCCCACAGTGAGACTTTTGGCCTTTTGAACGCTGTCCCACAGTGAGACTTTTGGTCTCTTGAATGCTGTCCCACAGTGAGACTTTTGGTCTCTTGAATGCTGTCCCACAGTGAGACTTTTGGTCTCTTGAATGCTGTCCCACAGTGAGACTTTTGGCCTTTTGAATGCTGTCCCACAGTGAGACTTTTGGTCTCTTGAATGCTGTCCCACAGTGAGACTTTTGGTCTCTTGAATGCTGTCCCACAGTGAGACTTTTGGTCTATTGAATGCTGTCCCACAGTGAGACTTTTGGTCTCTTGAATGCTGTCCCACAGTGAGACTTTTGGCCTTTTGAACGCTGTCCCACAGTGAGACTTTTGGCCTTTTGAACGCTGTCCCACAGTGAGACTTTTGGCCTTTTGAACGCTGTCCCACAGTGAGACTTTTTGAATGCCCCACAGTGAGACTTTTGGTTTGAATGCTGTCCCACAGTGAGACTTTTGGTCTCTTGAATGCTGTCCCACAGTGAGACTTTTGGTCTCTTGAATGCTGTCCCACAGTGAGACTTTTGGTCTCTTGAATGCTGTCCCACAGTGAGACTTTTGGTCTCTTGAATGCTGTCCCACAGTGAGACCTTTGGCCTTTTGAATGCTGTCCCACAGTGAGACTTTTGGTCTCTTGAATGCTGTCCCACAGTGAGACTTTTGGTCTCTTGAATGCTGTCCCACAGTGAGACTTTTGGTCTCTTGAATGCTGTCCCACAGTGAGACCTTTGGCCTTTTGAATGCTGTCCCACAGTGAGACTTTTGGCCTTTTGAACGCTGTCCCACAGTGAGACTTTTGGCCTTTTGAATGCTGTCCCACAGTGAGACTTTTGGCCTTTTGAACGCTGTCCCACAGTGAGACTTTTGGTCTCTTGAATGCTGTCCCACAGTGAGACTTTGGCCTTTTGAATGCTGTCCCACAGTGAGACTTTGGTCTCTTGAGCTGTCCCACAGTGAGACTTTTGGTCTATTGAATGCTGTCCCACAGTGAGACTTTTGGTCTCTTGAATGCTGTCCCACAGTGAGACTTTTGGCCTTTTGAACGCTGTCCCACAGTGAGACTTTTGGCCTTTTGAATGCTGTCCCACAGTGAGACTTTTGGTCTCTTGAACGCTGTCCCACAGTGAGACTTTTGGTCTCTTGAATGCTGTCCCACAGTGAGACTTTTGGTCTCTTGAATGCTGTCCCACAGTGAGACTTTTGGTCTCTTGAATGCTGTCCCACAGTGAGACTTTTGGTCTCTTGAATGCTGTCCCACAGTGAGACTTTTGGTCTCTTGAATGCTGTCCCACAGTGAGAAGGTGAATTGTGCCATGTAGTTACAGGAACCGGGCAGGCCAGGAGGCACAGCACTGGAGGTTCCCTCAGAAATAAGTGGGCCACTCCTACTTCTAGAGCGCTCTGTTAGACTCCATTTGTAAACAAACATACACACACATGCAGCCTGGAGCAGTCAAGCCGCCTGTTAAGATTTCACACTGCTTCTCTCTCCTTCACTGCGCAGCTTGGGCCAAGTTAGTTACACGAAGAGGAGAGTGCATGTTCCTTCTTCCCCCAAGCTCCACACGCGCGTGTCTCAGACCGTCTTTCATCATACAGGTGCTTGTTAAGGTCGCCAGGTTTACTGTATACTACCATACTGGTGGACAAATCAAGGGAAATAGCAGGCAATTTTTTCTGTGTGAGTAAATGTTGTCAATGGAAGGAGGCCATGCGTTTGGCTACAAAATAATTAACAACAGGGACAGATGGACGATACAATGCTACTCAGTGTGTGACGGCCAACACCGTCATCATACATACTGTACATCCGAAATGCTGGCAAAACATGCCCTGGGCTAACCGCCAAATTGTTACACCGTTGGATGCTGTGCCATCGTTTTGGCTATTCCTCCTAAATCGCCCTCTGCTCCATAGAACTAGAATTAATTTCTTTCTATGTTCTGCACCACCTCTATGTTTGAACAGTGTGTATTTGGACATTCTTGAAAATGAGATGGTTCATCAAGAGATTTCATTCTGCACAAATTTCAAATAAATGGCATGTATTTGTTGTAATACTCAGGATTCCAATTGAGCTGCCATGACATATGTTGATGCTCTTGATTCAATGCTGTGTTGCTGTGACTTAATCGTCAGTCATTTGTTGTCAACGTCAACTAATGGTGCTGTTGAGAACACAGTAGCTACATCCCAATCGGATCCTTATGGACCCTGGTCAAAAGTAGTGCACCAAATAGAGAATAGTGTGCCATTTGGAACATAACATAGCCTCAGTGACTAAATACATGTGAATAAAGGTACTGCCAATGATGTTGTACAGACCATAAAACGTTTATGTTGAATGGAGGAGGGAATATGTGTTTTCGACAATAGTTGCTCTCAATTTTAACTTCCACTTACCATAGAAATGTGATATATTGACAGTTGCTGAAGGCAAACAATTTGTCAGCATTCAGCAAACAAATGTGGGTGTGGGTTTGTGTACTCAAAGTTGTGTTTGTTTAATGGTGTGTATGTGTGTGCGTGCGCATTAGTGTGTGTGACCTCAATAAGCCTTGAGTCAAATATGGAGAATTCTCTAACATTTTACATAGCTGCCTCTTGTTTTGTTGTTCTCCTGGAGGTTATCTGGAAGACACAAGACCTGAGGCTGCCACTCCATGGTTACATGGATCATCTATTGAGCAGGTTCTGCCACCAAGTGGACGAAATAAGAAGTTCTCTCTGCCTTTCTTCCTCTGAAGTAGTGAGCCTTTACCACGCAGTATTTAATCAAGTGTATATAATCCCTTTTATTAGAACTATTCCTCATTACATGTAATACTAATCCTACCTTATCAATGTTCAGTTAGACTGAACCGGGGTTTACTGAGCTATGGCCCATCACGTCACCGGGCAAAAGAGGTGAGAGAGGAGTGCCTGGCTGAAATCGAGTATCACCGGGCCATGATGAATCGTTCAGAAACATAAAACATGGATAAAATATAAGTTACAATTTCCAAAATAGTTTCCTTGGGAAGGCAGGTAAAGCGAGATACGCTTTTTCTAAACCACAAACACTGAATCCTTACTCATTACCTATGTGCTTGCACCCAGCTCACCCCCAGTGGGCAGCCCGGTTTCAAAATGCTAACCCGGTCCGCCTGGGGCAGGCCCAGGGCATTAATCTTCCTAGGTGAACAAAGCGGCTTCCTTCCTTGTGTTAGTGTCACCTAGTGGCCACCGTGACTATATCACTTGATGCATTGCGTCACAGAAAATCGAGTGACTTGAAATGTTGATGGGAAGTGGTTTATAAATCATCTACGTACTATTGGTTCTATTATTACTCCATGTTCTGATGCGGTACTACTCTTTGCTCTGGAATTTAGAACACTTTTTTTCAGAATAACATTCAAGTTATTAATAACTTCATATATTATTCAAGTCACTAGATTTCCTGCAACGCAATGGATGAAGCAATGTAGGCTGTGGCACACGGTGGCCACTAGGTGACACTAGGTGACACTGTAGCACAAGGAAGGAAGCAAGATTTGTGCACCTAGGTAGACAGAGGCTCTCCTAATATGGATACCATATTCTAGTTTAAGGAGAATGATACAGTAGGCCTACACACATACATGACCATATCACCATAGAGACAAACAGAAGACAAACTTATGACTTGTGAGAGGAAGTCACCCCCAGGATCGTGGCTCTTGCTTATACCAGACTTGAACCATGTCTATCCAAGGCTCAACTGAGAACATTTCAAAGGATGAAGCAGTCACTTATCCATCGACTCATACACCTAGCAGTCAGTCAATAAATATGTACTGTAACCTCAACCTGATACACAGAGCAGTCAGTCAAGAAAGATGTTCTGTATACACCAATGAGGAGCAGCAGCTATAGAACCTGTCTGTCCTGACTGTTGAGCCGTCATGGTGCCACAGTGCCAAATGTTTCCTCTATTTAACATGCAGTATGGTGTAGCTGAGCCCTCAAATGTGTAGTTTGCCTGTCCACTTGAGTAATTGGTTTGCAAATAGCCCTAAGCACTGTCACCTTTTGTCAGTCAGCATCCTTGGAACATAATCTGCCTGAGGATGCAGTCAGTCAGCGCCATTTTCAGGTAAGCAACCGGTAGACATTGGGTAATTACATATTTCGAGCACACCGATATATGACAAGCACAGTATTGAAACGGTGAATTCATTTTGTATTTATTTGCCGGGGTTATTGTTTGATCGCCAAATTGGGTTTGAGTTAAGGCGGCGGTGGCATCGCAAGTGAATTGTTGGGTAGGCAGGTGCTCTATAATAATGGATTCTGTCAGTGTCCCCACTCTGAAGCACTCTCCAATCAATTAATTTCCCCAAGAACTTCCTCATTCACTCACCGCCTCTTCACATGTGTAGAATATTTTTTCCATACTTCAAGAGTGCTTTCACTAATTGAATCAGGGAACACAGATATATGTCTTTATGGATCTCACTTAGTTGTTCATCAAAACATAATCCGAATCTACTTATCACCTGCTGCAAAGGACCTTACTTGGCTGAATCGGGTGTATTTGTGTAGGGCTGAAGCAAAAGCCTGCATACCCACCAGTTACACTGGTGTTTCAATGGAATATGAGATGACGATGCATCGTTCAGCTTCCTGCTTCTAGCTGTTTGACGACAGGTTTTTTGTTATGTAGGTGGTGTAAGTGAGGTGGAAAAAGAACACTGACTCGACATTACTCTCAACATTTCTATGAGTAACGACCATTTTGCTTTTGACTTCACAGAACTGTGACAACCATGAGTCGCTGATATGTAAACAAATGGCGCCGAAAGAAATGGAAGCCACTTTAAGGGCGCCTAACCAATTGTGCTATTATGTGGGGGGGTTTCCGCGTTATTTGTACATTATTTTGTACATAATGTTTCTGCCACCGTATCATATGGTGTAAAAGAGCTTATGGATATCACGACAGCGATCTCTCACCTCGGAGTAGACAAAGATTTTTTCTTCAACAAGCAGGACGCACAAGAAGTACTTCAGACACCCGACAAGGCCAAAATCTCCTTCGTTGGCAAGAGAAAGAGACGCAGGTACAGAGGACACAGAGCGGGGTGCCTCGTAAGGATCCGCCGATAGCGAGTGGGAAATCTGCCCTTACCATCAGTATTACTTGCCAACGCACAATCATTGGACAATAAATTAGACAAGGTACGATCACAAATGTCCTACCAACGGGACATCAAAAACAGCAGATAGAACACCACACTCCGGTAAGACAGCTGTGCATATTTGTAAACAACAGCTGGTGCAAGAAATCTAAGGAAGTCTTTAGATTTTGCACGTCTGAAGTAGAGTTTCTAATGATAAGCTGTAGACCACACTATTTGTCAAGAGAGTTTTTTATGTTTATGTACCACCACAGATGGCTGCTGGCACTGAGACTGCACTCAGTATAAGGAAATAAGCAAACAGGAAACCGATCACCCAGAGGCGGCGGTCCAAGTGGCTGGGGACTTTAATGCAGGAAAACTTAAATCAGTTTTACTTCATTTCTATCAACATGTTAAATGTGCAACCAGAGGGGAAAACAATTCTAGATCACCTTTACTCCACACACAGGGACGCGTACAAAGCTCTCCCTCGCCCTCCATTTGGCAACATGACCATAATTCTTTCCTCCTGATTCCAGCTTACAAGCAAAAAATAAAGCAGGAAGCACCAGTGACTCGGTCTATAAAAAAGTGATCAGATGAAGCAGATGCTAATGTACAGGATTGTTTTGCTGGCACAGACTGGAATATGTTCTGGGATTCATCCGATGGCATTGAGGACCACATCAGTCTCTGGCTTTATCAATAAGTGCATTGAGGACGTCGTTCCCACAGTGACTGTACGTACATACCCCAACCAGAAGCCATGGATTACAGGCAACATTCCAACTGAGCTAAAGGGTAGAGCTGCTGCTTTCAAGGTGTGGGACACTAACCCGGAAGCTTGTAAGAAATCCTGCAATGCCCTCTGACGAACCATCAAACAGGCAAAGCGCCAATACAGGACTAAGATCGACTCGTACTACACTGGGTCCGACGCTCGTGTTATGTGTCAGGGCCTGCAAACTATTACAGACTACAAAGGGAAGCACAGCTGCGAGATGCCCAGTTACAGAAGCCTACCAGATGAGCTAAATAACTTATATGCTCGCTTCGAGGCAAGCAACACTGAGGCATGGTGAGGGTATGTAGCAACACATCTGCCACACTGACCTGTGCGGTCAGTGTGGCAGATGTGTTGCTACATACCCTCACAAGCGGTACCGGAGTGCCAAGTCTAGGTCCAAGAGGCTTCTAAACAGCTTCTACCCCCAAGCCATAAGACTCCTGAACATCTAGTCAAATGGCTACCCAGACTATTTGCTGTGGCCCCTCTCACCCCTCTTTACACCACTGCTACTCTCTGTTGTTATCTATGCATAGTCACTTTAATAACTCTACCTATATGTACATACTACCTCAAATTACCAATGCCCCCGCACAATGACTCTGTATCGGAACCCTGTATATAGTCTCGCTATTGTTATTTCACTGCTGCTCTTTAATTACTTGTTACTTTTATCTCTTATTCTTATCTGTATTTTTTGAAACTGCATTGTTGGTTAGGGGCTCGTAAGTAAGTATTTCACCTGTTGTATTCGACACATGTGACTAATACAATTTGATTTGATAACTGGTGCCCCCGCACATTGACTACTTGGACTATCTGCATTGTGTCCAGCCACCCGCCACCCCTCACCCTCCAACCCCTCTTTTACGCTGCTGCAACTCTCTTTTTATCATCTATGCATAGGCACTTTAACTATACATTCATGTACATATTACCTCAATTAGCCTGACTAACCGGTGCCTGTATATAGCCTTGCTATTGTTATAGCATCGCAACTGTATATAGCCTCGCTGCTGTTAATTTCACTGTCTTTTTACAGTTGTTTTTATTTCTTTACTTATCTATTGTTCACCACCTAATACCTATTTTTTTGCTTAAAAATTGCACTGTTGGTTAGGGCTTGTAAGTAAGCATTTCATTGTAAGGTCTATATCCCTTTTTTTATTCAGGGCACGTGACAAATTAACTTTGATTTGATTTGAGAATCTCTCACCTTGGCTTTGTGATCAAGACTTAAGTGTGGATTCAACTTAAATGAGTCAAGTTGACAGTTAATTCATGTATGGGGACTGGGAGTGGTATAGAGCACTTGGTAGGAATCAGGATCCTGAAGAGGCTCTGTAAATGTATTCTGAAACATTATGTAGTTGCTCTGAGCAGCGCCTTCGGCCCTCTTTTCACGCTCCATTGCCCAGCATTCCCTTCTCTAGCTACTGTATCACTGAGACAATCAACACGGCATAGCTGTTCTGAGAAAGCAGCCCTCCTAGTAAATAAATAAATAAATAATTGATTAGCTAAGTTAGCCCCTGGATTAATACATTTTCTCATCTGAAGTGCGATGTTATAATGAGCGGTTGGTTGTTACTCAACTGCATTTTAGTGCTGCAGCGAGTGTTGCAGCAAGGTCTCATTTAGTCGCTAGTTCCCTTAAGCGACCTCGTAAATTTTGACGCCATAATGAGCTTTCAATTGGCTATTTTGTTTTCACCCATTACCTGGGTGGAATGGCTCCCTTGTCATGCTGAGCCTTGGCCATTTGCTCTGTGTTAAGCGTTAATGAAAGCTCTCCCTCCGACATTGTGGGCACTTATTCAAGTATACTTTGCTATTCTTTGCTCCTACTCCTGTGTTTTGTAATGCACCGCCCAAGTTGTGGCGATACGATGGGATATGCTGTTCCACCTCTGAGATATGAGCTCCTTTTCTGTGATGAAATGCGTAGCTGTCTCTTTCCCTAATTTCCCTGGTGTTTACTGTTCCTCTCTGGGCCAGGGTCGAGGTGCCTGTAGTGTCAAAGCCATTTCTTCCCAGCTCCTGTCGTTAATGCTCTGTCTGACTCGGCAATGCTGACCATTGTCATTCCCCCCCTTAAGTTTCAGGGGCTGTGGAGAAAGTACTATGCAGCCTAGGTAATAGCCTTCAGAAAGCCTTCCCCTTCCATTTCACATGGAGGGGTCTCGTTTTAGTCGCCTCTGCAGAGCGCTAGATGGTGGGCTGTAGATGACAGCAATGGGGTGGTGTTGTTGAGAGTGTGAAATAGAGGTGAGGCCGTTTAGGGTGTGGGAGCAATGGGTTGGTGTTGCTGAGAGTGGGAAATAGAGGTGAGGCCGGTTAGGGTGTGGGAGCAATGGGTTGGTGTTGCTGAGAGTGTGAAGTAGAGGTGAGGCCGGTTAGGGTGTGGGAGCAATGGGGTGGTGTTGCTGAGAGTGTGAAATAGAGGTGAGGCCGGTTAGGGTGTGGGAGCAATGGGGTGGTGTTGTTGAGAGTGGGAAATAGAGGTGAGGCCCGATGGGGATAGTATGGAGAGGATGGTGCTGGAGGTGCGTTGTATGTTGTTGGGATTAATTGAATGCGGTCTGTGCTCTCCCCTTCCACACACACTCCGTCATCCAGGGGCAGCGATTAGCGAAGAGCTGGTAGAAACCGCTGACAGGTGTGAGGGGAAGTCTAAGTAAATGGGTGGCCATGGGCACCATGTGCCCCCTGTATGGAGGAGATAGGTAAACCTGTAACAGACCACTGCACCACATGGCCCTTTGCCACTGCGAAATAGGGGCAGAGCTCTGATAATGTTCTTGTCTCACCAGAGCTCAGACCAAATGGAGAGGAACTCACCTGCTACCCTGTTATACCTGGCTGTTGGGGGCAATGAAAAATAAGCTATTTGTGATATTTTGATGAAAGCGCTTAATGCCAGAAGAGAAACATGTATATCTTCCCCTATTTTGTAAAAGGGAAGGGTGACTAAAGTCTTAGACAAAGAGTCTTTGGTGATGATGACAATCAAGAAAGCAAGAAACTTATTTCAAAGCCTACCCCTACAATGTTGAGTGTTGGGCATCCATATTGCAAATCTAACTGTTCCTTTCTGTACGCCATAGACCAGGGGTACTCTCTTTGCCATTGTCACAGTATCATCTCTGCTATTGTCTGAATGGAGCTTCAAATGTTTTACCCACAAACCCACCCATATGTTGCCATAACTGACCTTGCCGAGGGTTAAGCGAGACCATTTGGCGCCCAATGAATGTCATTTGGCTGGCCATGCCTCATGAAGCCGTCTGGGGCATTATTCTGCTATCCTCCTCATCTTAGAAGCGTTGCTCGCCGCCACCGCTGGTCGCCAACATTACAGTAGAGCATGACTAAGTGAATGGGCTGTGGATGTGCTCCAGGCTTGAGCTGTTATTTGGCTCCAATGGCCCCACGTTCCACTGATACGTTCCCCCACAGTACACTGCCTGGGAGGGTAACCACCACACTGTGCATCAGAGAACAATGGCACATAGTATCTGTTAAAGTGATGGAAGTTGATGATACTGTGTTCACTATCAGTTTTTCAATGGTTCCATCTGGAGCACATTAACTGTTGAACTTTGATCAGTGGAGGTTGGTGAATGGAGAAATGGTGAGGACGGGCTCATTTTTAATGGCTGGGAAATTAATGGAATGGTATTAAATCAAATACGTGCAAATGACAGTTGTGCATTTATAATTATCATTCTACAATAAGTTGTGCGTTAATAAAAAAATGTTTTACACTCGTGTGTGTGTGATGCTGGTGATGTCTTTTCTGTGGTTTCAGTTTCAACCCAGTCCTCTGTCAGTGTAAGACAGTTTCGTCTCAGTCCACTAGGTGTCAGCGTAAGACAGCTTCTTTGATGAGTCTAGCATCATATGTTCGTATGAGTTTGTATGTTTGGTATGGATAACCAGACCCCCCACAACATCCAATGGTGCTGATCATTGTGGCACACATCATATTCATCTTTGTTGTTCATCGTAAAATACACACCATAAAGTTCCAATAATTCACTTGTGGAGTCATAATGTATACAGTGGGTTCCAAATTGATTGACACCCTTGATAAAGATGAGCAATAATGACTGTATAAAATTGTATAATTCAAATACTGAGAATTGTTTGCTAAAAAATGAAAGTTTATACTTATACAATTGCTCAGAGAAAGATTTTGGTGAACAAGTTATTTTTATTCTCAAGTTAGGGTCAAAATTATTGACACCCCTAAAGATTCTTATAAACATCTGAAAAGATGGCGCCGATAGAGATGGCAGCTTCGCTTCAAGTCCTTAGGACCAAGTCCTTTTTTAATGTATTATTTCTTACATTGTTAGCCCAGAAAACCTTAAGTGTTATTACATACAGCCGGGAAGAACTATTGGACATCAGAGAGACGTCAATTTACCAGCACAACCAGCACTACGACCAGAAATACGACTTTCCCAAAGCGGATCCTTTCTCTGCACCTCCCAGGGCATTTGAACTGATTCCAGAGGCCGACCCAAAACAACGTCGGAGGAGAGGGTGCCGGAGCGGTCTTCTAGTGAGGCTTCGGATGCGCGCACCCCCCCACCGCTTCCGAGTATATTTCTCTCTAATATCCAGTCCCTAGTTAACAAAGTTGACGAAATTAAGGCAAGAGTTGTTTTCCAAAGAGATATCCGGGATCGCAACATACTTTGTTTCGCTGTGGCATGGCGAGCTGGGGACATGCTGTCGAAGTCCATACAGCCAACGAGATTTTCAGTGCATCACGCCGACAGGAACAAACATCTCTCTGGTAAGAAGAAGGACGGGGGTGTATGTTTCATGATTAATGACTCATGGTGTAATTGTAACAACATACAAGAACTCAAGTCCTTTTTTTCACCTGACCTAGAATTCCACACAATCAAACACCGGCCGTATTATCTCCCAAGAGAACTCTCTTCGGTTATCGTCACAGCCGTGTATATCCCCCCGCAAGCGGATACAAAGATGGCCATCAAGGAACTTCACTGGATTGTACACAAACTGGAAACCATATATCCTGAGGCTGCATTTGTTGTAGCTGGGGATTTTAACAAAGCTAATCTGAGACCAAGGCTACCTAAATTCTATCAGCATATCGATTGCAGTACACAAGCGAGTAACACACTCGACCACTGCTACTCTAACTTCCCAGATGCAGACAAGGCTCTTCCCTGCCCTCCTTTTGGTAAATCTGACCATGACTCCATCTTGTTGCTCCCCTCCTATAGGCAGAAACTAAAACAATAAGCACCCATGCTTCGGTCTTTCCAACGCTGGTCTGACCAATCGGATTCCACGCTGTAGCACGCGCTCCAGCAGGTATATCTCACTGGTCATCCCCAAAGCCAACACCTCCTTTGGCTGCCTTTCCTTCCAGTTCTCTGCTGCCAATGACTGCAACGAATTGTGAAAATTGTTGAAGCTGGAGACTTATATTTCCCTCACTAACTTTAAACATCAGCTATCTGAGCAGCTAACCGATTGCTGCAGCTGTACATAGCCCATCTGTAAATAGCCCATCCAATCTACCTACCTCATCCCCATATTTTTTTTATGTACTTTTCTGCTCTTTTGCACACCAGTATTTTTACTTTGCACATCACCATCTGCTAATCTATCACTCCAGTGTTAATTTGCTAAATTGTAATTACTTCGCTACTATGGCATATTTATTGCCTTGCCTCCTCATGCCATTTGCACACACTGTATATATACTTTCTTTCTTGTGTTATTGACTGTACGCTTGTTTATTCCACGTGTAACTGTGTTGTTGTTTGTGTCGCACTGCTTTGCTTTATCTTGGCCAGGTCACAGTTGTAAATGAGAACTTGTTCTCAACTAGCTTATCTGGTTAAATAAAGGTGAAATAAATTAAAAATGAAAAGCACCATGAAGACCAAGGAGCTCTCCAAACAGGTCAGGGACAAAGTTGTGGAGAAGTACAGATCAGGGTTGGGTTAGAAAAAATATCCAAAACTTTGAACATCCCACAGGGCACCATTAAATCCATTATTAAAAAATGGAAAGAATATGGCACCACAACAAACCAGCCAAGAGAGGGCCGCCCATCAAACCTCACGGACCAGGCAAGGAGGGCATTAATCAGAGAGGCAACAAAGAGACCAAAGATAAACCCTGAAAGAGCTGCAAAGCTTCACAGCGGTGATTGGAGTATCTGTCCATAGGACCACTTTAAGCCGTACACTCCACAGAGCGGGGCTTTACGGAAGAGTGACGAGAAAAAGCCATTGCTTAAAGAAAAAAGGCATGTGGGAGACTCCCCAAACATACTGAAGAAGGTACTCTGGTCAGATGAGACTAAAATGTAGCTTTTTGGCCATCAAGGAAAACGCTATGTCTGGCACAACCCCAACACCTCTCATCACCCGAGAATATCATCCTCACAGTGAAGCATGGTGGTGGCAGCGTCATGCTGTGGGGATGTTTTTCATCGGTAGGGACTGGGAAACTGGTCAGAATTTCAGGAATGGCGGATGGTGCTAAATACAGGGAAATTCTTGAGGGAAACCTGTTTCAGTCTTCCAGAGATTTGAGAACGGGACGGAGGTTCACCTTCCAGCAGGACAATGACCCTAGGCATACTGCTAAAGCAACACTCGAGTGGTTTAAGAGGAAACATTTAAATGTCTTGAAATGGCCTAGTCAAAGCCCAGACCTCAATCAAATTGAGAATATGTGGTGTGCCTTAAAGATTGCTATACATCAGTGGAACCCATCCAACTTGAAGGAGCTGGTGCAGATTCGCCTTGAAGAATGGGCAGAAATCCCAGTGGCTACATGTGCCAAGCTTATAGCGACATATCCCAAGAGACTTGCAGCTATAATTGCTGCAAAAGGTCTCTACAATGTATTGACTTTGGGGGGTTGAATAGTTAGGCACGCTCAAGTTTTCAATTTTTTTTATCTTATTTCTTGTTTCTTGGTAGGAATGTTGTGTAAATCAAATGATACAAACCCCCCAAAAATCCATCTTAATTTCAGGTTGTAAGGCAACAAAATAGGAAAAATGCCAAGGGGGTGAATACTTTCGCAAGTCTGTCACTGCTCATCCATATATTTTATACTTATATATTCTTATCCCATTCCTTTACTGGATTGTGTGTATTAGGTTTTGTTGTGGATTTGTTAGATATTACCTGTTGGATACTGCTGCACTGTCGGATCTAGAAGCATAAGCATTTAGCTACACTCGCAATAACATCTGCTAACCATCTGAATGTGACCAAAAAAACCTGATTTGATTTGACAAAGTTGTCAAAAATTTTGTATTTGGACCGCAATGACTATATCAAGCTTGTGACTACAAACTTGTTAGATGCATTTGCAGTTCATTTTGGTTGATTCAGGTTATTTTGTGCCCAATATAAATTAATGGTAAATTATCTATTGTGTCATTTTGTAGTCACCTTTACTGTAGAATATGTTCCTGAATAGTTCAACATCCTGAATGAATAGTGAATAATGATTGATTAAGAGGGTCAGTAGTTAGCAAGCCATGCATGATGGAAAATGCCATGTTTGAGGATGAACCCTTGTTGCTAGCTGGCTGACCAGGCAGCTAGCACCACATATCAAGGATTTTGGATAATTACTCAACTGGAGTCCATTGGGGATCATCATTATCTCCCAGAGAGCTTCTCTAACTCCGGCTGACAGTGGACACAATGGAGATGGTCCTTACTGTGGACTGCGAAAGCCTTGAGTGGTGTTCATGTTTTTGTTATTCCCCCAATGTTCGCGGGTCTGATGGATTTTTTAAACAATACACCAATAACAATTTACGTTAAAATACTTAATACTTACATGTTGATTTATATCAATTACAAGCAATATATAGACAGCACACATGGTTAATATTTGCCATTTACCTCTGCTAGTGTCACGACTTCTGCCGAAGTCGTTGCCTCTCCTTGTTCGGGCAGTGCTCGGCGTTCAACGTCACCGGTCTTCTAGCCATCATTGATCCTTTTTTCATTTTCCCTTGGTTTTGTCTTGTCTTCCCACACACCTGTTTTCAATCCCATTCATTACCTGTTGTGTATTTAACCCTCTGTTTCCCCTCATGTCTTTGTCAGAGGTTGTTTATTGTCAGTGTAGTGTTGTTTGTTGTATAGGTGCGCGTCGGGTCTTCGTACCCATATTTTGTTTATGTTCTTTTCCTGTTTAGTGTTATGGAGCATGTTACTAGGACATTATTAAAAGACTCCATTTTACACTCCGTTTGACTCTCCTGCGCCTGACTTCCCTGCCACCTATACACATATGCCTGACAGAATATCTGACCAATATATATGAAGTCAGCAGGAGAAGACACTATACCCATGGACCTGGAGGAACGCGTTCAGGAACAAGCGAGGGAGCTTGACTGTATCAGCTCCGTCATGGAGCACATTGTCCAGAAAATTGATCGCTGGGAGAGACAGGGAGTTTCTCCAGCGCCACCACAACCAGAATCTCTTTCCTCTCCGGAATCGAGGATCCATTTATCCCTACCCACGGAATACAACAGAGATACTGCCGTCTGCCAGGGTTTCCTCCTCAAGCTAAACTTATATCTAGCCACGGCCTCCCCAGTATCATCTGACCGTGAGAAGAGTTACGTCCTCGTCTCATGCCACACCGGGAAAGCCCTGGAATGGGCCAGCGCTGTGTGTAGAAGGGAGGATGCGACGTTGGACCATTTTGAGGAGTTCACCCGCCAATTCCGGATAGTATTCGATCACCCACCTGAAGGCAAAGCAGCGGGTGAGCTCCTCTATCATCTGAGGCAGGAGACGAGGAGTGCACAGGATTTTGCTTTGGAGTTTAGGACCTTGGCTGCCGGTGCTGGATGGAGCAACAGGGCCCTGATCGACCATTACCGTTGTAGTCTACGCGAGGAGGTCCGTCGGGAGCTGGCCTGTAGAGACACCACCCTCACCTTCGACCAGCTGGTGGACATGTCCATCAAGCTGGACAACATGCTGGCTACTCGTGGAAGTCTAGATCGGGGTCTGGTTGTTCCATCCTCCCGCACCCTCTCTCCCGAACCTATGGAATTGGGAGGGATGGTGTGCAGGGAGACCGGAGGGGGTTCCCGCTGGAGCACCATTCATGGTCGCAGAGGGCACACTGCTGGTCGGTGCCGGGTTGGTTCCTCTGGGAATAGAGAGGGCAGGCAGGGCATTCTGGCGTCACCCCAGGTGAGTAGGCACCATTCTCATCCAGAGCCCTCTGCTGCACTAATGTTTGTCTTTGTCTCTTTTCCTGATTTTTCACTGCATTCCCAGTATAAGGCACTAGTTGATTCAGGTGCGGCTGGGAATTTCATTAATAAAAGTCTAGCTCATAGTTTAGGGAACCCTATTGTTCCTGTGGATATGCCTATCCCTATTCATGCCTTAGATAGTCGACCATTAGGGTCAGGGTTTATCAGGGAGGTTACCGCACCTTTGTGTATGATAACGCAGGAGGGTCACAAGTAGAAGATTAGTCTTTTCCTTATTGATTCTCCTGCGTATTCTGTGGTGCTAGGCCTACCCTGGTTAGTTTGTCATAACCCCACTGTTTCTTGGCCACAGAGGGCTCTCACGGGGTGGTCGCGAGAATGCTCAGGTAGGTGTTTAGGGGTTTCAGTTGGTGCTACTACTACGGTGGAAAGTCCAGACCAGGTCTCCACCATGCGCATTCCCCCCGAATATGCCGTTGCCTCTCCTTGTTCAGGCGGTGCTCGGCGTTCGACGTCACTGGTCTTCTAGCCATCATTGATCCTTTTTTCATTTTCCATTGGGTTTGTCTTGTCTTCCCACACACCTGTTTTCAATCCCATTCATTACCTGTTGTGTATTTAACCCTCTGTTTCCCCTCATGTCTTTGTCAGAGGTTGTTTATTGTCAGTGTAGTGTTGTTTGTTGTATAGGTGCGTGTCGGGTCTTCGTACCCATATTTTGTTTATGTTCTTTTCCTGTTTAGTGTTATAGAGCATGTTACTAGGACATTATTAAAAGACTCCATTTTACACTCCGTTTGACTCTCCTGCGCCTGACTTCCCTGCCACCTATACACATATGCCTGACAGCTCGATCACATTTATCAACAAAAGCGCTATTCGTTTTTTTGATAATGTGATTTTTATAAGCAAAATAATCAAGACATGGGTGGAATAAAACATGTTTATCTTGAACAAATATAAATGAAACAATGTTTTCATCACTTGATGTTTAATGCTTTGAATTGAACAAATTGGAAGGACACATTTTACATACAGTATTTTATGGAAATGATAAATGAGGCTCTTTGAACACGAATTAAGGCCAGTCTACACACCACACGAGGGACAGAGTTTTACTGTGTGTTTGTTGCAAATGTATTCCTTGCACTTGATGTATGTGTACTGTGTTTTCCTGTCCTTCTTGGGTCCACACACATCGCAGCACTTCTTCTTGTTGCTACCGGCTGCAATCTAGAATGACGAAAACACTTAGTTCAGGGATTTTACTAACATCTCACTCACATATATAGTTAGAGAAGGTCAAGGTACAGTGGTTCTTCCAGTAAATGTTGTGTCATACTGCAGGAGCTATGGTTAGGTTTAGGGTTAGGATTAAGGTTAGGTTTTGGGGTTATGGTTAGGATTAGGGTTATGGTTAGGTTTAGGGTTAGGATTAGGGTTAGCTTTTGGGGTTATGGTTAGGATTAGGGTTAGGTTTTGGGGTTATGGTTAGGATTAGGGTTATGGTTAGGTTTAGGTTTAGGGTTAGGATTAAGGTTAGGTTTTGGGGTTATGGTTAGGATTAGGGTTATGGTTAGGTTTAGGATTAGGATTAGGGTTAGCTTTTGGGGTTATGGTTAGGATTAGGTTTTGGGATTATGGTTAGGTTTAGGGTTAGGATTAAGGTTAGGTTTTGGGGTTATGGTTAGGATTAGGGTTAGGGAAAAGATGATTTTGAATGGGACTGAATTGGGCCCCCAAGGTTAGTTGTACAAGGCTGTGTGTGTGTGTGTTTGTGTAATACAATACAAAACATGTTTTTAGACTTGCAAATGTATTAAAAATAAAGTACTGAATTATCAGATTTACATAAGTATTCAGCCCTTTTACTCAGTACTTTGTTGAAGCAGCTTTGGCAGTGATTACAGACTTGAGTCTTCTTGGTTATGACGCTACAAGCTTGGCACACCTATATTTGGGGAGTTTCTCCCAGGATCTCTCTGTACTTTGCTTCGTTCATCTTTCCCTCGATCCGGACTAGTGTCTCTGCCGCTGAAAAACATCCCCACAGCAGGACGCTGCCACCACCATGCTTCACCGTAGGGATGGTGCCAGGTTTCCTCCAGATGTCTCACTTGGCATTAAGGCCAATCTTGGTTTCATCAGACCAGAGAATCTTGTTTCTCATGGTCTGAGAGACTTTAGGTGCCTTTTGGCAATTTCCAAGCGGGCTGTTTGGTGCCTTTTATTGAGGAGTGGCTTTTGTGTCGGATTGGAGAGATGTTCACACCCCACATTGTGAATGAATACTTCACTTTGCTCCGAAGCTGAATTTAGACCGTTTATTCATTCAGAATTTGAACAGTATTTAGAGTTTAACCAAACACCTGATGTGTCACCTGCTGTTCTGTGGAAAGGGGCAAAGGCTGTATTGAGAGGGTGTATTATTTCATATGCATCCGCAATTACGCAGGAAATTGGAAGATGACAGAGATTGGAAACCATGCATAAACAGCAACAATCTCTCTCAATTAAGAGGCCAGTAATGCTCTTGACTCCCTGCTTACCGAAGAGATCGAGCGAATTTCTAGAGCAATGTTATTATGAGAATGGGAAAAGAGCAAGTTGTTCACTTTATTTCTTTTTAAGGAAACAGGCATCTACTGTAATTGAAAAGGTTCAATCAAATGATGTTCATTCACCCTTTTATAAAAGACCCCAGGATATATCACCAACCTTCGCAGAGTTTTATAAGAATTTAGATTTAGAAATATGTCCTAAGCCTGATAAACTACAAGATTTCCTCTGAGGCATTGAACTCCCTCAGTTGACGCGCTCAGCAGTGATGGAATTAGATAGAGTTATATCAGAAGCCAATATCAGAATAGTTATGAAAAAAAAAAAAGTCTGGTTATGATGCATATATTAATGAATTCTATGAAACCTTCCCGGAACATGCCGCTCCAATATTAGTGGTCTAGTCTTTTCAAATATGCCTGAAACCGGAGAGCTTCCTTACACTTGGAGATAATCTTTGATCAGTGTTATAAATAAAGGAAAAGATGCTACTGACTGTAATTCATATAGACCTATCACTTTGCTCCAAAATGATTACCAACTGGGTAACGCTTCCTTTAAGGGGTCCTTATTACAGTGTACTGTATTCACTTGTGTAATTACACTGTAACAAGTATTGTAGTGCACTGTAACAACTCATAATTACAGTGTATAACATGTAACATATAACATGTATTGCAGTCTAAGTAAAGTCTAACAATGAAACCTGCTCATGCTTGTTACAAATAGGCAGGTTTCCACTAAATTAAACGTATTGCTTTGCTTCTTCTCAGCTGCATCCGATTGATTAACAACTGGGGAAAAGGTTGGGATCATTTGTGGATCCGCTTGGTGTCTGAGTTTATAGCCTATGCGCAAAGGGCTCTAAATACTTAACCATGAATGTGCACTGTTCAAAATATGTATACTGCAAACTCCTGCACGTCATATCTAGCTGACACCTTGGCTAACTGGTATTGTGTCAATTTAAAACTGAAATTAAAAAAAAGGGTCTGATCCTAATACCCACATTAGCAGCTAATCAGCGTTTCATTTTTGGGTTAAATATAAGCGAATATATTGATAAAAGTCATTGTGCCCGAGATAATGTAACCTGGTTATCAAAACGTCACGCCAAGGTAAGCCTACAAGAAACACATCCCTTATTTTAAGTGTTTATAAAATCCTCTAACGGAAAAATGAATGGTGGAAAAACGATTGGAACCAGTTCCCTGTTTGACCGCTAGGTTTTGTGGGTATTATGACTCATACTGTGGTACTCTATGCACACGTTATTCTGGAACGTTACTGTGATCGCTATATATGCGTTTCACGACAATTTAGCTCAGTCAGAACTTGTGGCTAGCATGAGTCCATTTGATGACAGCCGTGAGTGATGGTGAGTTGGAATGACAAGTCAGTGGCTGGCAGCGCATCATCTGCTGCCTGAACAACACTGCATCATGTGTGACAAAGAAAACTGCAGAAAAAAAGATGCGGGGCATCTCCCTCTCACAGCTGCCAAACTGAGAAGAGACTGCAGCATAAGCAGAAGGCGCACTGAACAGAGAGCGCAGATGCACTTGGCCACTTCAATTCCAGTAATTAATGAAACAATTATACATTTACACTGACATGTCGTGAAGCGGCCATTACAGGTCCACAACCCACTTTGGGTTGCGACCCATACTTTAAGGCTGGCCTATAGTGAGGAGGTCAGAGACCTGGCCATGTGGTGCCAGGACAACAACCTCTCCCTCAATGTGATCAAGACAAAGGAGATGATTGTGGACTACAGGAAAAGGAGAATTAAGCACGCCCTCATTCTCATCGACAGGGCTGTAGTGGAGCAGGTTGAGAGCTTCAAGTTCCTTGGTGTCCACATCATCAACACACTAACATGGTCCAAGCACACCAAAACAGTCGTGAAGCGGGCACGACAAAACCTATTCCCCCTCAGGAGACTGAAAAGATTTGGCATGGGTCCTCAGATCCTCAAAAAGTTCTACAGCTGCACCATCGAGAGCATCCTGACTGGTTGCATCAATGCAACTGTTTGGCCTCCGACCGCAAGGCACTACAAAGGACAGTGCGTACGGCCCAGTACATCACTAGGGCTTCCTAATTACATTGCCCCCCCACCGGTGGCCCCACACCGGTACCCCCTCTATATAGCCTCGCTATTGTTATTTTTCTGCTGCTCTTTAAGTATTTGTTACTATTCTTTCTTTATTTGGTGGTATTTTTCTTAAAACTGCGTTGTTGTTTAAGGGCTCGTAAGTAAGCATTTCACTGTAAGGTCTGCACCTGTTGTATTCGGCGCATATGACAAATACAATTTGATTTGATTTGAAGTACATATCCAGAAACCAAATGGCTTCTTTGTGTCCCAATGCCTTTGTTGCCCTGAGAGTTCTTCTCACACTCCCCATGAGAGTGGAAAGTGGAAAGCGCACATTCTCCAAGATCAAACTCATCAAAAACACCCTGCACTCTACTAATATCAGGTATGAAGGTAAGACCCAGATGCAGACATCGTGGTTTAATAATCCAACAAGGGTAGGTAATAGACAGGTCAAGGCAGGCAGGGGTCAGTAATCCAGAGGTGGGGCAACGTTACCGGACGACAAGTAGGCTCAGGGTCAGGGTAGGCAGAGGTCAATAATCCAGAGGTGGGGCAACGTTACCGGACGGCAAGTAGGCTCAGGGTCAAGGTAGGCAGAGGTCAATAATCCAGAGGTGGGGCAACGTTACCGGACGGCAAGTAGGCTCAGGGTCAAGGTAGGCAGAGGTCAATAATCCAGAGGTGGGGCAACGTTACCGGACGGCAAGTAGGCTCAGGGTCAAGGTAGGCAGAGGTCAATAATCCAGAGGTGGGGCGAAGTCAAGAGGGCGAGAAAAAGAGAGACTGGGAAAAGTAGGAGCAGAGACAAAACCGTTGGTTGATTTGACAAACAAGACGAACTGGCAACAGACGAACAGAACATAGGTTTAAATACACAGGGGATAATAGGGAAGATGGGCGACATCTGGAGGCGGGTGGAGACAATCACAAAGACAGGTGAAACAGATCAGTGTGACAACTATGAATCAAGAGAGACTCAATGGAATCGCCACCATGTCAATTGAGTTCGAGTTGTCTTGCAAAATCAACCTCCAAGAAACAGTGCTTGCTTTTGCTGCCAGGCAGGCCAGGCGAGTCAACATGTCTTTGAATAAATGGTAAGCATTAATCATACACTTGCATTAATTCTATCACAGAGTAATGTGTGCGATTTCTCTATCTATCGCCTTTTGTATTTTTTAGATTTCAGATTTTTTTAGATTTAGACGACATCCTATTCTCTCTCTCTCTCCCCCCCACACACACTCTCTCTCCCCTCTCTCTATCTCTCCGTCTCTCTGATTTCAGGCCCATGGACAGCTTCCAATGCAATGCAGCACCACAGCAGAGGAAAGAGGCCACTCTAGGCGGGCCACGAAATAAAGAAATGCTGAAATTGATGTTGAACAATTACATTTCACATGTAAATTAACGAAATTCGTTAAGGCTTGGTCATTGACATAAAAGCTTATTTTACACTGCTCCAGCGAAACTAGGCCCCCATGCATTTATAAAAGCAGTTGTTTCCAAAGCTCAAATTATCATTTTTTTTTTACAGTTGTAGAGGTATATGACATGTTATGTTGAATATGTTAAATAAAAGTGTTATTTTTATTGTAATTGTAACAATTGTGGGGTCGTGTCATGTGTGATAACGGGTGACATATTATTATTAAGAAACTCAGTTTCCTACTATAGGCAGATGGCTGCATAGTGATTGCAACATTGTAAATATCCGATGTAGGGGTTAAAGTAAATTTCCCTTCTGCCAGATAAGGGACCTCCTAAATCTGCATGCGCCCATCAACATTTTGTATGGGTCTAATCATAGAATTACATATATAATTGGAGCCTATTTCTTCCTATTCAAAATATAAGTGGTAAACCTGTTTGACAGACACAATTATGCTATCCATAGATTTCGGTATAGACAAATCCTCCAATACTCCTGCATGCACTGTCGCATGCACACAAATACTTTCATATCTGGGAAGGGCTTGGTGTGTTTGGTTAAAACCAGGGTTCGAAATGAGTGATGGTATCCCATACCCTTTGTTAAAGAAAAGGGCAAAAGGATATCTACTGTCTGCTTTATATTTTGAAACAAATATGCGATCACGACACGCAGGTTAAAATATCAAAACAACAACTTTGAACCAATTACATTCATCTGGGGATAGGTCGAAAAGCATTAAACATGTATGGAAATTTAGCTAGCAAAGCTTGCACTTGCTAGCTAATTTGTCCTATTTAGCTAGCTTACTGTTGCTAGCTATTTTGTCCTGGGATATAAACATTGAGTTATCTGTTATCTTACCTGAAATGCACAAGGTCTACTACTCCGACAACTAATCCACACATAAAATGGTCAACCTAATTGTTTCTAGTCATCTCTCCTCCTTGCAGCACGATCTGCATCAGAAATAGAAAGGACTTCTATTTTAGCCCTTGGCAACGCAGACACTCATTGGCTCGCGTGAGCAGTGTGGGTGCAATAATTGAAAAACATGGATTTCTACATTTATTTTGCAACGCTCGCGCACACGACGTGTCCGGTCTGGTCAGCATGTTATGGTATGAACATGCTTTAAAATGCCCACGAAAGACGTGACTCCGATTAATCTAGGGATATATTGATTCCTCTCTGACATTCTGAAGCTGAGCAGCAGCCTATAGTATTTGAGGAGATTTAAAAAATTGACTTGGCTATTCTGTCCCTATTCATTGAGATTTTCTCTTTCTGAAAAGAGAAGATGTTTGTATAAACCCAGGCAGCTCCTGTCTGTCTGTCTGTCTGTCTGTCTGTCTGTCTGTCTGTCTGTCTGTCTGTCTGTCTGTCTGTCTGTCTGTCTGTCTGTCTGTCTGTCTGTCTGTCCGTCCGTCCGTCCGTCCGTCTGTCTGTCCGTCCGTCTGTCTGTCTGTCTGTCTGTCTGTCTGTCTGTCTGTCTGTCTGTCTGTCTGTCTGTCTGTCTGTCTGTCTGTCTGTCCGTCCGTCTGTCCGTCCGTCCGTATGCTGAAATAAATCAAGTCTACGCTTCTCACTCAGTATCAAACCTACTTCCCCTTGATGTTTGTTTTCTTATCTCTTTTACCTTGGCTGTAGTTTCATCCAACCAAATGGGCAGCCCAGATTTCATTCAAGAGCTGCTGCCGGCTGCAGAGAAGACAGTGCTGTTGTACAACATCTCCTACCTGTGCCTGGCCAAATTCCCAACTCTGGAGAGAATCATCAGAGGCAATGCTATTGAGGCCCAGATGCTGTTCTCCTCTTCTCAATCTCTGCTGCTGCTGGTATTTCAATCATACTGTTTATAGCGACACAAACTATTAATTTATAATATGTGATCCTAAGGACATCATTGACTTTGTGCTTTGTGATATTTTCTTATCAACAGTGTGTTGGCACCAGTGACAACATTGTGAAGATTATTCCCCATGCTTAAGACTACTGTGATGAAAGAAAAGCCAGTTTTAGCTGTCAGATTCTTGGAGGCTAAGCGGTGGATCCATGACATCATCAAAGAAGTTGAGCAGATAGTGAAACATATACACTCAAAAAACATTCAGATCAGAGCACATTGCAGGTAGAAAAAAGTTTTAAATGTGTAATTAAATTGACTATGTTATAGTAATGCCAGTTGAGGCTGCTGAGGGGAGGACGGCTCATAATGATGGCTGAAATGGAGTGAATGGAATGGTTTCAAACAAGTGAAAACCATACCAACCATCTTGAATCTTGATAAGCACACATGTGCGGGCAATCGTGAGGTTTGGCAGTTAGTGTGAGATAGGTGGCCTCTCGGCCTGCCAGTTTTGTTTTTGGACATGCCTATTTGTAGTTTTCCTTTTTGAACACATTCATTTATGTCACCATGAACAAATTATGTTGGTACATTTGCTGTCTCCTGGGCACATGCATACAGTCCACATATTCTGATTTATCACGTTAATTCAGGTTATAGACCTTTTAGCTAGGCCTAGGACTCCTAGACTAAGCGAGATGTGTAAAAATCAGAAGCTAGCTTGTTGGTTTTGTAACAATATAGAAGCAAACTCTTCGATGGCTGATCAAATTGTCAACATTTGTATTGTGTTCTTATTATGGTCTTTATCTACACCAAACTAAATAGAGAGGTGGGGAGCGTCACCAGCAAAGTATTTTCCAAAAACACGATTCAGAGAAGAAGAAGGAAAAGCTTACCAATGAAGAGAAGGGTCTGCAGGAGACTGTGGACACTTTGAGTAAAACGCTGGAATCAGCCCAGTCAGATCTGAAAGAGGTTAATAACAAAAACGACAACGCAGAGAACGAAATGCGTACGTTGGTTAACAATTGCCAGTAGAAACAAGAACTTTGGCATAGTGGCTGTTGTGGTTCCCTTCATAGGCTTCCTTATTAATGCTACACAAAAGGTGATTATTGACCCTGGCGATTAAGCTGCCATTGACTTGGCCAAGACCAAAATGTCACAGCTTCAGGAGGAGAAGAGCCATTTGAGTAGCCGGAGTGGGCGGCTCAATCGGAGCTGATGAACTGGCAGATGACCCTGACCAGAGCCAAATTTGACATGGGTAACGAAATGTTCAAATGAATATTTTTGTTTAAAAAACAATATCCAGAATAGTATGAATAATACTCGACTGCTGAGAGGTATGTTAATGTTGCTGTTTGTATTTGTTTACACAGGTGCCGCTCCTGATTCTGTCCATCTGGCTGAGGTTCAACAAAGCCTGAGTAAAATCCAAACGGTGCTGCTGCAGCTCAAGTGGTTCTGGGAGAACATTGGAGGGATGGTGACCAATCTGCAGCAGAGGACCTTTGCTGGAGAAGATCTGATTGAGTTTCTCTCAGATTTTAAGGATGACTTCCTTGGATACTGCTGAACAGGTGATGGTACTCTTCCAGAACAATGTAGCAGTGTCTGTACTATAGGCCTATATAATTTGCTGACAGATTAATATTGGATATGTAAATGACCCTGCTCAACATAACGTAACAAAATTAATTAAGGGTTATTTAGGTCAGTATTTCTCAAGTTATTGCTGGGGGGCTACCTACTGAAGGGACTCCAACCTTGATGGAGACCATAGCTCATTTCTCTCCACTGGTTTACCCCATAGGCTTGGGAGAGCTTTGGAGGGGGGTGACAAAACATCATGGGCATGTTTAGTGTCAAGTCCAAGGGTGCCTACAAGTTCCTGGAGACCAGCCCATCCTCTCTCACTCAGGAAGAGTGGCAGAAACAGTATGAATCAGTGACAGTCCAGCTGCAGGCCTTCTACCCTGCATACGAGGCCAAGCCAGCTCTGGAGGACAAGCCAGCTCTGGAGGACAAGCAAGCTCCAAGTTGCTCAGGCCTGTCTGGAGAGTAATTCATGTTTGCATCCACTGTCACCAGGTTAACAATACATTAGTTATTTTGCTGATCTTATACTTACATGATGGCATGTTGTTTCTGGGCATAATGACACACTGTGCAACTACAGTGCCCTCTGTAATTATTGGGACAGTGAATACATTTTTCTTCTTTTCACTTGTACCACAGCACTTCAGATTTGAAATGATCATTCATTTTAGGGTATTTTCATCCATATCGGGTGACCTCTTGAAATTACAGCACTTTTTGTACATAGTGCCTCTGTTTTAGGGGACCAAAAGTATTGGAACAAAATCTTTGTGTATTAAAGTAGTCAAAAGTTTAATATTTGGTCCCATATTCCAAGCACACAATGACTACATCAAGCTTGCGACTCTACAAACTGCTAGATGCATTTGCTGTTTGTTTTGGTTGTGTTTCAGATTATTTTGTGCCCAATAGAAATTAATAGTAAATAATGTATTGTTGTCATTTCAGAGTCACTTTTATTGTAAATAATAATATAATTTGTTGCTAAATACTTCTACATTAATGTGGATGCTACTAGGATTACGGATAATCCTGAATTAACTGTGAGTATCGATGAGTGAGAAAATTACAGACGCACAAATATCATAACCACCCCCCAAAAGGCTGACATTTATAGTTATTTCAATGGTGAGAGGTTAGCACGTCTTGGGGGTCTGATATTATTTGGCCCAATAATTATGAAGGGCACTGTATATCCAATCATTTTATGTGTTCAGCCCAGAAGTGAGAAACTCCAAAAGGTGTTATTCCAAACATAACCTAAGAGAACGAGAAAATAATGTAAAAGAAATGATAGAAAATCAAATAGAATGATATGCAGGTCAACTGAAGTAAGCCTTGTTGTACAACTATGCAAAATATGCATGTGACATGTTGCAAATCCTTCCTATGTGGGGAAAAAAAGATGTGAGAGAGAGGAAATATTGAAAAATCAAACGGCATGTGATGCAGGTCAACAGAGGTGAAAATAATTATTTTTATGTGAAAAACTATATACAAGTCATATATTTTACTCTACAACATCATTGAATATTAATTTATACATATAGGGTAGTTATATACTGTTATATATACTATTATTGGAGTGATTGTTATCAAACATGAAAAAAAGTATTTTGTTTTGTTTGACATACTTTACAAAATATTGTTGTTTCTTGTGAAAAGTTCTGTCGACTGTTTTGGAGAGAGTTCTTTAGCATTGTATTTAGAGTGAGTGAAAAAATGAACTGACAAACCGTTTTTTTTGGCCATGATGATACCAGTTTCCTTCAAGGTTCAAAGTTACAGTAGTTGAGGTTAGTTAGTGCTTACGTACACAGGCAGACACTATACTTCCACTTACACAGCCCATCCCTAGGTGGCAGCAGCAACCAGGTACAGATGATGGGCCTGGCTTGCTAAGTGTTGATTGGGCACAGGTGTTGGCCATCAGTGTGAGAGAGGTGGACAAGAGCCTCTCGGCATGGCAGGTTGTTTGGTTAAACCTTAAGTTCTGACAAGCCATTTTGTTTCCTTTTTGAATGTGGTAATTTCTGTCACCAATACAATATTGTGGCCAAATGTTTTCCTCAAAGTTTATTTTAATTCTAAGTAGGATAGCAGCCTTCAGGAGAAATATTCTAATATTTTCATGGCATGGTTTAGGTCCACTCAACTCCTTAATAGGGAAAGGTAAATGCCAATAAATACACAGCCATTCTGAGTGATAAACCTTCAACCTATGGTGAAGAATTTCTAACCTGATGGGTGTGGTCAAGTAGTCACTGAATGGTTTGATGAGCATGAAAACAATGTAAACCATATGCCATGGCTATCTCAGTCACCAGATATGAACACAATTGAACATTTATGGTAGAGTTTTCCACTACCATCAACAAAACACCAAATTATGGAATTTATCATGAAATCCCTCCAATCCCTCCAATAGATCAGGATAATCAGGTTAAATATCATATAGCCAGGCCTATGATCCCAAGACATGGCAAATGTAATGTTACCAGTAGGCTGACTAGGTGGTTTTGTTATATAACACAATAAAATGCAACAAAGTAAAAAGAGTGGTTCCTATTGTCCCATAGGCACACATAAAACATGATGATTTGAACATTGTCATTCAAAAGTGTTCCTTCTCTTCCCATTCACTCTCTATGGGAATGTTCTCAGAAAGTCTGGGTCAGAGTAGGTACTAAGCTCTGGGGCCTCAGCATGCTGCTACAGCCAATCAATCACCAGTGTATAATTGAAATAGAGCAGCTGTGAATTATGCAAAATATGAGCTCTACACTGAGTGGACAAAACATTAGGAACATCATCCTACTATTGAGTTGCACCCACTTTTGCCCTCAGCAAAAGCCTCAATTTGTCAGGGCATGGACTGGTGTCGAAAGCTCTCCACAGAGATGCTGGCCCTTGTTGACTCCAATGCTTCCAACAGTTGTCAAGTTGGCTGGATGTCCTTTGGGTGGTGGATCATTCTTGATACACACAGGAAACTGTTGAGCTTGAAAAACCCAGCATTGTTACAGTTCTTGACACACTCAAACCAGTGTGCCTGGCAGCTACTCTCATACCCGTTCAAAGGCACTTAAATGTTTTTTAATGTCTTGCCCATTCAACTTCTGAATGGAACACATACAGAATCCATGTCTTAATTGTCTCAAGGCTTAAATATCCTTCTTTAACCCGTCTCCTTCCCTTAACCTACACTGATTGAAGTAGATGTCTTTTTTGTTTACAATGACGGCCTACCAAAAGGCAAAAGGCCTCCTGCGGGGACGGGGGCCTGGGATTAAAATAAATAAGTACAATATAAATATAGGACAAAACACACATCACAACAAGAGAGACAACAAGAGAGACAACTACGTTAAGAGATACCTAAGACAACAACATAGCAAGGCAGCATCACATGACAACACAGCATGGTAGCAACACAACATGGTAGCAGCACAAAACATGGTACAAACATTATTGGGCACAGTCAACAGCACAAAGGTCAAGAAGGTAGAGACAACAATACATCACACAGAGCAGCCACAACTGTCAGTAAGAGTGTCCATGATTGAGTCTTTGAATGAAGAGATTGAGATAAAACTGTCCAGTTTGAGTGTTTGTTGCAGCTCGTTCCAGTCGCTAGCTGCAGTGAACTGAAAAGGCGAGCAACCCAGGGATGTGTGTGCTTTGGGGACCAGTAGACACCTCAGATAGGGGGGAGTGAGGCCTAAGAGGGTTTTATAAATAAGCATCAACCAGTTGGTTTTGCAACCAGTTTACAGAGGAGTATAGAGTGCAGTGATGTGTCCTATAAGGAGCGTGTCCTATGGTGGCAAATCTGATGGCCGAATGGTAAAGAACATCTAGCCTCTCGAGAGCACCCTTACCTTCCGATCTATAAATTATGTCTCCTTAATCTGGCATGGGTAGGATGGTGATCTGAATCAGGGTTAGTTTGGCAGCTGGGGTGAAAGAGGAGCGATTACGATAGAGGAAACCAAGTCTAGATTTAACTTTAGCTTGCAGCTTTGATATGTGCTGAGAGAAGGACAGTGTACTGTCTAGATACACTCCCAGGTACTTGTATGAGGTGACTACCTCAAGCTCCAAACCCTCAGAGGTAGTTCTAACACCTGTGGGAAGAGGTGCATTCTTCTTACCAAACCACATGACCTTTGTTTTGGAGGTGTTCAGAACAAGGTTAAGGGTAGAGAAAGCCTGTTGGACACTAAGAAAGCTTTGTTGTAGAGCATTTAACACAAACTCTGGGGAGCTGAGTATAAGACTGTATCATCTGTATATAAATGGATGAGAGACCTTCCTACTTCCTGAGCTATGTTGTTGATGTAAATTGAGAAGAGCGTGGGGCCCAGGATTGAGCCTTGGGGTACTCCCTTGGTGACAGGCAGTGGCTGAAAGAGCAGATTTTCTGACTTTATACACTGCACTCTGAGAGAGGTAGTTAGCAAACCAGGCCAAAGACCCCTCAGAGACACCAATTAGCCGGCCCACAAGAGTGGATTGGTCTACCGTATCAAAAGCTTTGGCCAAGTCAATAAAAATAGCTGCACAACATTGCTTAGAATCAAGGGCAATGGTGACATCATTGAGGACCTTTAAGGTTGCAGTGACACATCCATAACCTGAGCAGAAAAAAAGCCAATCAGTTGATTATTGACACATTTTTCCAACACTGTTGATAAACAGGGCAAAATAGAAATAGGCCTATAACAGGTAGGATCAGCTTGATCTCCCCTTTAAATAAAGGATGAACTGTGGATGGTTGGAGATAGGCTTGGCGATGATAGGGGCAGGAAAGGGTCTCAACCATCTGACCCAGATGTTTTTTTGTGGTCAAGTTTAAGAAGCTGCTTTAGCACCTTAGATTCAGTGTCATCCTAAAGGGAGAGACTTTGTAGCTGGGCAGGGGAAAAGAGGGAGAAGCATCAGGGATAGTCACATTAGATGGGGTGGGAGATGAGGAAATGTTGGATGGGAAAGAAGGCATGGCGGAGTCAAATAGGAATCCTGACTTAATAAAGTGGTGGTTAACAAATGTAACACCCACTGTTATCAGATATCCACCCCTGCAATGATATCCACCCCTCACTTTGCTACTCTAGGGCAGTTCAGACATGTTCTATTGGACTGTGTGGATCATTTTACAAAGTATTGTAAATGCAGGAAATACTATGAATGTAGGGGGGAAACTGCTGGTGGTTGGGTAAAAAATGACCATGTTGCACAGTAAGTTGTTCAAAAACATATTTAATATGTTTACATTTGAGATGCTTGACCAGAAGAGGATCTGGCACTTCTCAGTTTTGTTTTAGTTGGAACCCATTTGTCAGAATCAGGTACCTGCTGTGGCATGAATTTTGCTACTGTTTGTAAAAATCGTAATAGCAATCAGAGTTAATTCAATTTTGACTCCTCTACATTTCTCCTGCCACTTAAAAAACGTAATGTGAAAATGTCCCTGATATTATAAGAATTGATTTGTTGGGCCAACCCTGGTTTATGGTTTGTGCAACATTGTAACTTATATAGACCAACTTGTGGCCATTGCAGTGGTGAAAGAGTGAAGTGTGCCTGTATTTCTCTCAGAACTAAAATTAGATTCACTTTCTATGATCTCTCTCCCTCTCTCTGCTCTGATAGACATGAGCCTGCAACTCTCATCTCTCCAGCGTTGCACTTCATCATTTATTTCCTTATAGAATCATAACCCCGGGAAGGGTGCTAGAGGCGAGGCAACCCTGCTAAATTGAAATACATTTGCCAAAGTTATAGAATTACTGCTGTCTGTTCAGAAGAACATTTTATAAGTCTGAATACTACACCAGGAGTAAGCCTATAATTTAGCCACAGAAGATAAATAGCTAATAAAATAAAATTTAAAAAATTGCCTAGCAATTTGCCTAGAGGTGGATGGTGTGTAGCCCAATCACAAGGTATGTCTACAGTCAGGAATGCCCATCAAATCTGTCAGTGAACAGCATGCAGCCAAAACAGGCCTTTTGCAATATTTCAAATAAAATCACGTGAAAACACATTGGAAAGCAAATGGATCCTGCTGAAAAGAGTAGACCAATCTGTCTGAATGCTACTAAGTTTTCAATTGAGACAGGTGTCTGTCATCATGACAGGCAGCACTTTGGGGTGGACATCTACCTTACTCAATCAATGAGAGAAGACTTGAAATAGACAAGATGGCAGCATAGACATTGTAGGATTACTTTATGGAGCAATTTTATTTTAATAACAGCATTTTCTAAATTCAAAATGGACCCCCTGCAACTGGACATAGACATTTTATGAGACTCCTATGTTCACAAATCGAGGATGAAGACAGTATTGCTAAGGTTGGTTAAAAATTCTCTGTGCTACATCAAACAGTACCTATCCTGTAACTCCCAGTAATGGATATCTACAGTTCTCACCTAAGTCTGTAGCTACAGTGCTTTGCATCTGAGACAAACTGAACTGTACTTTTTTATGTTACTTTTGCCATATAATACCAAGATCTCTTTTTGAGTTAGCATTAAATAGTGTACACTCCCCTGTATTTGAGATTTTGACAAATAATAATAATTTTGATATATCTGAATGTCTAAAATCTGTTTGATGCTGCAGAACTGATGTGATTGGTCAAAAGACCAATTAGTGGAAAAAGGATCAGAATTGGGCTGCCTGTGTAAACGCAGCCATAGTCCTTTATCCGGCTTCGGTATACTGGCAATGGTGTTTGGCATGGTGGGTTGTAGAAGCTGAGACTCTTTGTGCTTGTGCCAAATGGTCTTGTCCTGTTTGCAGTGTACGGACAGTTGGATAAGACTCTGCCGGAACTGGTGTAGGGCTCGTAGACCTTAACCACCAACTGTTTGGATCTCTTGCAGAAGATATACTGGTGCTGCATATCTCCTGTAAAGACATGGTTGTAGTGTTACCTTTTTACACTTTTTGTCGAAGGGAAGTAGGGCAACACATCTTTGTTGGTAAAGGTATCAACCGATTGGGAGTGTTTAGAGAGACTAGAGTATTGCTTAGGGACAATGAGGGACATTGGGAGATGCTTTTGAGAGGAACGATCAGTCAACAAAGTGAATGGACTAAGGGGCTGCAGAAGGTGTGAAAAGTTTGAGGAAGGCAGTTCTTACGCAACATGTATGGTTGTGTTAGGGAGATTGAGGAGAAATGACACCTTCCAATCGTTCTCATACACAACAATACATTTTCTGTCTCTAAGCACAACCCTGCACAACCAAAACCCCTTCCTCATCTCAAAGGGCTATCTGTAAACTTCTCACAGCCCATTGACTGACAGAACATTCTTGTCAATAGTATCACTAGGTAGGGTATTTTTGTAGACATGTATTGTGTTTTGAGAATCTGCAGAGAGAAGAATGAGGTAGTTGTGTCATTACTGTGGTCCTCAGGCTATATCTAACCACCTATAACCTCATAACACAAACACAAACTATACAAACACTACCCAATTGATGTTGATGCCATTTTACCCATATTTAACTCATTTTCCTTGGTACTAAAGTACTTCCATATATACAGTACATCCATTCATTTTTTTAAATGGTACCGGGCTACCTTTAGATGAGTCTCCAAACTGTTGTGTAGCCCAAACTGTTCGCAAGCTACAGACAGGAGTTGGCAGAATGGTGATACCAACTTCAGACTAATCCCGCTACATTCGTGATTCTCGTCTTTCCATAGAGTGGTCATGTTAGTTTTGTAGGCCAAAACGTTCGGACACTACAGATATTTCTGTTAGAAGACCCATTTTTGGGGTGTCTCGTGGTCTGACAAACACAGCTGTTGCTCGGCCACCTTCCACCACAGATGTGGAATGCCGCCATTTGTGGATGCAGTGGATTGCAAAAAAAAACAGATATCTTGCTTAAACTGATTTTTAAAATTATACTAAAGAGATTTAGATTTCCGCCGGTGTGCAGACATCGACTCTAGGTGGTTTTAAAGCAAGGCCTTGAGGAAAGTTTGAATATTTTGTGGGACAATCAAAATCTGTTTATGAGCCCTTTGAGGCTCAGAAGAGACAAGGGGAATATAATGTTCATGTTACCAGGAGCTCTGAAAGTACTCCAGTAATGATCAAGCTGTAGGTCTCTCGCCAGTTATCGCTCCAAAATGTAGTGATCACGCTGCAGGACTCTCCCCAGTAACCGCTCCAAAATGTAGTGATCACGCTGTAGGTCTCTCCCCAGTAACCGCTCCAAAATGTAGTGATCAAGCTGCAGGACTCTCCCCAGTTATCGCTCCAAAATGTAGTGATCACGCTGCAGGACTCTCCCCAGTAACCGCTCCAAAATGTAGTGATCACGCTGCAGGACTCTCCCCAGTTATCGCTCCAAAATGTAGTGATCACGCTGCAGGACTCTCCCCAGTTATCGCTCCAAAATGTAGTGATCACGCTGCAGGACTCTCCCCAGTTACCGCTCCAAAATGTAGTGATCACGCTGCAGGACTCTCCCCAGTAACCGCTCCAAAATGTAGTGATCACGCTGCAGGACTCTCCCCAGTTATCGCTCCAAAATGTAGTGATCACGCTGCAGGACTCTCCCCAGTAACCGCTCCAAAATGTAGTGATCACGCTGCAGGACTCTCCCCAGTTATCGCTCCAAAATGTAGTGATCACGCTGCAGGACTCTCCCCAGTTATCGCTCCAAAATGTAGTGATCACGCTGCAGGACTCTCCCCAGTAACCGCTCCAAAATGTAGTGATCAAGCTGCAGGACTCTCCCCAGTAACCGCTCCAAAATGTAGTGATCACGCTGCAGGACTCTCCCCAGTTATCGCTCCAAAATGTAGTGATCACGCTGCAGGACTCTCCCCAGTAACCGCTGTTATCTCCCCAGTAACCGCTCCAAAATGTAGTGATCACGCTGCAGGACTCTCCCCAGTAACCGCTCCAAAATGTAGTGATCACGCTGCAGGACTCTCCCCAGTTATCGCTCCAAAATGTAGTGATCACGCTGCAGGACTCTCCCCAGTTATCGCTCCAAAATGTAGTGATCACGCTGCAGGACTCTCCCCAGTTATCGCTCCAAAATGTAGTGATCACGCTGCAGGACTCTCCCCAGTAACCGCTCCAAAATGTAGTGATCACGCTGCAGGACTCTCCCCAGTAACCGCTCCAAAATGTAGTGATCACGCTGCAGGACTCTCCCCAGTTATCGCTCCAAAATGTAGTGATCACGCTGCAGGACTCTCCCCAGTTATCGCTCCAAAATGTAGTGATCACGCTGCAGGACTCTCCCCAAAATGTTATCGCTCCAAAATGTAGTGATCACGCTGCAGGACTCTCCCCAGTAACCGCTCCAAAATGTAGTGATCACGCTGCAGGACTCTCCCCAGTTATCGCTCCAAAATGTAGTGATCACGCTGCAGGACTCTCCCCAGTTACCGCTCCAAAATGTAGTGATCACGCTGCAGGACTCTCCCCAGTAACCGCTCCAAAATGTAGTGATCACGCTGCAGGACTCTCCCCAGTAACCGCTCCAAAATGTAGTGATCACGCTGCAGGACTCTCCCCAGTAACCGCTCCAAAATGTAGTGATCACGCTGCAGGACTCTCCCCAGTAACCGCTCCAAAATGTAGTGATCACGCTGCAGGACTCTCCCCAGTAATCGCTCCAAAATGTAGTGATCACGCTGCAGGACTCTCCCCAGTAACCGCTCCAAAATGTAGTGATCACGCTGCAGGACTCTCCCCAGTAACCGCTCCAAAATGTAGTGATCACGCTGCAGGACTCTCCCCAGTTATCGCTCCAAAATGTAGTGATCACGCTGCAGGACTCTCCCCAGTAACCGCTCCAAAATGTAGTGATCACGCTGCAGGACTCTCCCCAGTAACCGCTCCAAAATGTAGTGATCACGCTGCAGGACTCTCCCCAGTTACCGCTCCAAAATGTAGTGATCACGCTGCAGGACTCTCCCCAGTAACCGCTCCAAAATGTAGTGATCACGCTGCAGGACTCTCCCCAGTAACCGCTCCAAAATGTAGTGATCACGCTGCAGGACTCTCCCCAGTAACCGCTCCAAAATGTAGTGATCACGCTGCAGGACTCTCCCCAGTTATCGCTCCAAAATGTAGTGATCACGCTGCAGGACTCTCCCCAGTAACCGCTCCAAAATGTAGTGATCACGCTGCAGGACTCTCCCCAGTTATCGCTCCAAAATGTAGTGATCACGCTGCAGGACTCTCCCCAGTTATCGCTCCAAAATGTAGTGATCACGCTGCAGGACTCTCCCCAGTTATCGCTCCAAAATGTAGTGATCAAGCTGCAGGACTCTCCCCAGTAACCGCTCCAAAATGTTGCTTTGTAGCCCATTAATACTTTATAGCAGAGCAAAACATGATTAATTATACAGAGAGACAGATGGCCACACACACTACAGAGTGACAGAGATGAGTGCCATTCCTAGCAGTAAACCCCTGCTTTGCTGCTGGAACTTGGAGCAGGTTTATTGTTTTAGCGTAGGCAATGTGGATCTCAGAGGGAGGGAGGTCACTTGTGGAAGGGTCGGTCAGAGGGCGGGCAAGTTCCACCATGATCTTCATGGCCCTCCCAGAGGAACCCTTTATTTTATTCTCCCGTCCAGGTCTGCCCTCTTCCTTCTTCCTCTCGGCTGCTCTTCCACACCCCTCTGCAGTCACACTATAGACTCTGTTCAAATACCTCAAAATACATCCTTCCTTCTTTCCTTTACTGTAAGTCAATCATAATAGAGCTAAGTGGAATGGATTGGTTTAAAGCAATAAGGTGACACTATTGCTACAATTATCCAGTGGTTATCTCAAGGAAGGGAGGAAGGAAGTATGGTCAGAGGCTCTGTCCAGGATAATGCTGCTCCCTTACATTTCTATTCAGGAGGAGGATAACCATTAAGCATTGATTTTCATAGTATGACAAATATGGAGGACCAATGCACGTTGGAAAATAAATCTAGATAGATAGGCAACACAGACTATACAAAAAACATCTGTAACCACAGAAACAACCCAAGAAACAATCAAATCAATTATTTTATGGAAGAGCAGGGGTTAAATGGAGTATTAAGTAGTGATGCACCGATATCATATTTTTGGCCCATACCGATATCTGATATTTTCATTCACAAAAAAAACGTTACCGATAACCGATATTTAAAATTTTAGCAGCCTTTTAAGCATTCTAGTACAGTTGGACGCAGAGGTCTAAGGCACTGCATCTCAGTGCAAGAGGAGTAACAACAGTTCCTGGTTCGAATCCAGGCTGTATCACATCCGGCCGTGATTGGGAATCCCATAGGGTGGCGCACAATTGGCCCAGCATCGTCCGGTCCGTCATTGTAAGAATATGTTTTTAACTGACATGCCTAGTTAAATAAAGGTTACACACACTGACCAAAAATTCATTTTGTTGGCATTTACGTATGTCCCCATTACCAGTAAAACATAATCAAAACCTATTTTTTTCACTTACTTGCTGTGTTGTTTCGTTGTTCATTTGTTCAGTCGTTTCATTCTCAAGCAGGATTACTATGGAACGCCGTTTGGGTCTTTGTGTGTCAAAAAAGATTGCACTATTTGATGTGTCAAATAAACTCGTTGACCAATCAAGACCTGAATATGACTGCAAGTCACATAATAATTGAACAGTTCATACATTCTTTACATAGTTATTACACATTGATTACACTATCACTCGTATTTCATATGTCACAGCAACATTCATCGATACGTATGCTATGATCCTTGCAAAGTCGTCTCGCGCACCTACAGTGCTGGTCATAAAAAGCTAGCTAGCTCATGGATGCAAACAATGTTCTTCCCCAAAAAACATAGCAAAACGACAACCTGTTTCAGTAGCTATATAGTTAGCTAGCTAAATATATAGCTAGGTGTCATCATCTAAAATAACCCTAATTTCTAAGACAGTTCTTAATTGATTAATGGTGGTCAGACATGATATACTTTTATTTTGTAGGCAAACCGCAAATTCACTATTGTGCCTAATTCTTATTGTGGCTAGCTTCACAACACATACCCTGCTCCAGATGAAGCTAGCTGGCTGCTTATAACGTTAGCTTTGGGCAACAGGGTTAAGTGGCTGGCTAGCTATTTATTTTCATGAACTGAAGTTCAATTTCAATAGGCGAACAACAAGTGACAACCTAGCTCTTACTTACTCACAAGGATTCCTAAATCATTGCTAAGAATAATGAAAATGACTGAAGTTTCTACTGGTTATTGTTTTCAGGCTGGTTGTATTGGTATTAGCTAGGCACCAAGCTAAATCTATCTACCCCAGAAGTTGCAGTCGAACAGATGATGCTTTATTAACCAACGCGGTATTGTAAACATATCTTTCATGGCCGGTTTTTGCTTGTTTGCAGACTTTTTTGTACAGCTTTGACAGTGCTACTGTATATTTTCTGAGACGCAAAGACATAACCTGCATTCCATAGTATGTACAGTATGTCATGAAGCTAATAGCAGTGATGCTATTACTGTGTAACTCTGGTAGGGCAACATCTGAAAAATAGCGCACTTGGTAGTGTGTTTCAGTGCTCAACCACTCGGCGAAAGCCAACGTCACCCATGACAGAGAATGGTTGATTGTCACGGGTAATGAATTCCATTTTCTTGGCTTTAATGGATTTCGCCTTTGAGTTGACTCGCTGAAATTTTCTTACTCTTTCAAATGACTGCTCGACTTGTTGACTGCTCGTCCCACACAGATTAAGAATGCTGTGTTGCATGTGTAGCGCAAAATTTTGCACGTCATATAGGTTTGCACGGTAGCTTTGACATCGATTTTTAACATCGGTGTTAAACTAGACATCGGGCCGATACCGAAGTTGTAAGTTTTAGCTAATATCGTCTGATTCCGATATGTTCACCGATATATTGTGCATCCCTAGTATTAAGATCTAGTAACTAATCTCCTCCATTCCACCTTATATTTTCAGGTCATCATTTCCCCCATCCAGGCTAGAGCAGCTTCAATTTACCCCGTCTCACCATTCAAGCCCCCATATGTTTCATATATGTTATCTGTGCTTGATTGCACTTGTCGGGCACAATGGAACCAATGGAATAATCCCAAAAGTGCAAATCCCACCCACCTGGTACTCCAGTCTGGCTCAAGCAAATGCTTGATGAATGATTTCAAATACCATTTGAACAAAGCAATAAGAACAGGAAATGTTTCTTAGTGTTGACAGTTCAGGAAGCTTTGGCAAGCGTCTCAATTTGATATTCAGGACACCACTGCTCTCCAACAGATTGTTATAACTTTGTTTAATTTATGAGCCGAAAAAACAAGATATTTATTATCAATCCCCTCTCTCTTTTACTTGCACAGTATTTATGCAAAGTGTTCACAGATCACTGCAATGCTTTCTGGGCGGCCCTGTAGCTTCCCTGCCTCTGATAAACTACCCTGATATTTTTACCCAATGTCTACCGTGCACTTTTTAGCTGTTTGTATGATCATTTTCACACAAACTCTTGAAATGGTAGTCGATGTTAAAGCACAGGATCAGAGAAACCGAAGGAGTAGGGGGATGTTTTTCATGTGGAATTTGTGATTTTTTTTTCTGGCATGTCCCACTGTAAGAGCTACTGCTTCATGTGGGGACTTCCATTTGTGGTGTGTGTATATGTGTGTGTGTGTTTGTGTGTATATATGTGTGTGTGTGTGTGTGTGTGTGTATATATGTGTGTGTGTGTGTGTGTGTGGTGTGTGTGTGTGTGTGTGCGCGCTAGAGGGGTTTAATCTCTGATCTAGTTTGATGTCTGTTTGTCATTCTCTTTTCACTGATCATTGAAAAAACAGTTCAGATCTGTGAAAATGTGATTTTCCAGACTTGTCCTTTCTACAACTTTAAAATGTTGTTCCCCTTCAGCTGAATCAAGGAAGTCACTGAAATGAAAAAAAAAAGATAGGGTGGAAGTGCTCCTTGTTTAGTGATTTTATATTTGGTACACAGTCAGTTGTGAGAAGAGAACGTGAGAGCATTATGGAATCCTGTGATTGGACAGTAGAGAACCGGAAGGATGAAACTCTATCTACCACAGCACTTAAGCAATACTGACTCGTCGATAGAGATCGAGAAATGTAGTTAATTGAGATAATTGTTTTTGCAGTTTAGAGGAAGGGATGGCATTAGCATCTAAAACGTACAGACATTTTTTTATATATAATGTTATTGCTTGCACACGTTCACAAATAACAACATGTAAGTAAACATTTAACAAAGTAATTCTTAATAATTCTGACATTACTGTGTAGTGGAACCCCTTCAACACTACAATGTACCTCAACCCATAATGTCTTGTTTTGACGGAAGGTCCATTCGTCTGGACAGTTTGCCAACTTCCTCCTTTGTTTTCCCCTTTGAGGATAATAAAGTTTCCATTACCGCTAATCGTACTGTAACAATAATTGCCTGTGCAGTTTGTATGATTGAATATTTGCCTAAGTGAATAATGGCAATCAGCCTGCTCTCAGACTAGACGTGACATGGAAAACTTAAATCCGGAATACTCAAATGTGTTTGATATGTTACATTTGATATGGTTCCTTAAGGCAAAAACTAAAGTACATTTACATTTACATTTAAGTCATTTAGCAGACGCTCTTATCCAGAGCGACTTACAAATTGGTGCATTCACCTTATGACATCCAGTGGAACAGTCACTTTACAATAGTGCATCTAAATCTTAAAAGGGGGGTGAGAAGGATTACTTATCCTATCCTAGGTATTCCTTAAAGAGGTGGTTGGACGGGGTGGGTGCATAACGGTCAGGGTGGATGGGTGGGCGTATAACGTGAATGTCTAGCAAACCAAAGTTAGCGAGTTTGAATCTCATCGCAGACAACTTTAGCATTTTAACTAATTAGCAAGTACTTACTATTTTTGAGATACTTTTCAACTACTTAGCATGTTAGCTAACCCTAACCTTAACCCAACTCCTAACCTTAACCCTAACCCTTAACCCAGCTAACGTTAGCCAACTAGCCAGAATTCGTAAAATATCATACGTTTTGCAAATTCGTAACATATTGTACTTTTTGAAAATTTGTAACAGTGTACGTTTTGACATATAATACGAATTGTAATTCGTAACATATCATATGAAATGGATGGGCATCCACAAGTTATTACATACTATACAAAACATAACATAGTCGGAATTTACATAAAGAATAAACACTCTGAGACCAGGTTGTGGCAATGGCAATCAAGTGAAAGAGAACAGTTGACTAATAAGTACACTGTTTACTTGAGATCAGAGACATTTTCCCAACCAGTGTGCATTATCAAGAGTGCTTATTATAACTTAAGTGGTGTTGTGTTTCCCCAGTCCAACTGAACAACCCCTTATATAATATATATCCATAGGCTGGCTCTCCAAAATCAAATCAAATGTATTTATAAAACCCTTTTTACATCAGCAGATGTCACAAACTGCTTATACAGAAACCCAGCCTGAAACCCAAACAGCATGCAATGCCGATGTAGAAGCATGGTGGCTTGGAAAAACTCCCTAGAAAGGCAGGGACCTAGGAAGAAACCTAGAGAGAAACCAGGCCTTGAGGGGTGGCCAGTCCTCTTCTGGCTGTGCCGTGTGGAGATTATAAGAGTACATGGCCATTAAGACCAAGATGTTCAAACGTCCATAGATGACCAGCAGGGTCAAATAATAATCACAGTGGTTGTAGAGGGTGCAACAGGTTAGCACCTCAGGAGTAAATGTCAGTTGGTTTTTCATAACCGAGCATTCAGAGGTTGAAACAGCAGGTGCGGTAGAGAGAGAGAGGGTTGTGGACACTGTGGCCCTGTCCGATAATAGTGGTCAGAGCGTTGGGCCAGGGTAAAAATCTGTTGTTCTGCCCCTGAGCAAGGCAGTTAACCCACTGTTCCCCGGGCGCTGAAGAAGTGGATGTTGATTATGGCAGCCCCCCGCACCTCTCTGATTCAGAGGGGTTGGGTTAAATGCAGAAGACACATTTCAGTTAAAGGCATTCAGTTATACAACTAACTAGGTATCCCCCTTTCCCTAATACCCCCGGACAGGGCCAACCAGGCAGGATATAACACCACCCACTTTGCCAAAGCACAGCCCCCACACCACCAGAGGGATATCAACAGCCCCCACACCAACTTACTACCCTGAGACAAGGCTGAGTATAGCCCACGAAGATCTCCTTAACTGCACAAACCTGGGGGGGCTCAAAACTAGACAGGAAGATCACATCAGTAAAAACCCAGTCAAAAAAAGCCTGTCAACATGATTCACCTCTACCAGTGGTGTATACATAAGTAGTACTTTAAAGGTTTTTAACTTGTCGTTTTTTTTGTAGTACTTTACTATTAATATTTTTGACAGCTTTTACTTCACTATGATCCTAAAGAAAATAATGTACTTTTTATTCCATACATTTTCCCTGACATTCAAAAGTACTCGTTACATTTTGAATGCTTAGCAGGACAGGAAAATGGTCTAATTCACACACTTATCAAGAGAACATCTCTGGTCATCCTTACTGCTTCTGATCTGGAGGACTCACTAAACACATGCTATGTTTGTAAACTATTATCTGAGAGTTGGAGCATGCCTCTGCCTATCCGTAAAACAATCAAATGTAGGGCTCTGCTTAATATAAGGAATTTGAAATTATTGGACTTGTACTGTTGATACTTAAGTACATTTTAACAATTACATTTGATACTTAATATATTTAAAACCAAATACTTTTACTCAAGTAGTATTTTACTGGGTGACTTTCACTTGAGTCATTTTCTATGAAGGTATCTTAACTTTTACTCAAGTATACTTTTTACTCTACTGACCCTTCCTAGGAATGGCATGGAAGAGCGCTAGTAAGCAAGTGACAGCCCCCGTAATAGGGTCAATGGCAGAGAATCGCAGTGGAGAGTGGGGAGCCGGAGAGACTCAAGTCTATGGAAAAATGTGTATGTGCCAAGAGGCCAATGTGGGCCATGTATACCTGGAGATAGAGGACTGCATCCCGTGGGACCTGTGGTACCAACAGAGATCATTGCGGCACGGTCTGCATTTATCTTGCTGCGAGCGGCCTGACAGACGACTTTGGGATTTAAATATTTTTGTTGTCCTGCAGATTATTTGGAAAATGTCAATGAATATGGTACAGTCCAGTAGGGGAAAACACAAGAAAGATGCTCTTCCACTCTACTCTGTTCTTAAAACAACATGCTCTGCGTAGCAGGTAGGATGTCATATTAACATGATGCTGCTGGCAAAGCAACAACAGGTTTATAGTGGAGCTGAAGTTTAAGGCGAGTACAGTGGCCACGCCTGCCTGGTCTCTGTTCTGTAGGAAGCCACTCCGTATGTCATGTATCCCCTCTCAGCTCTAGACGGAACAATAGGTAACAATAGGAACCATTTACAGTGAGCTTGCCTGTGGATGAAGAGCTTGGCTGTATTGTGTAGCTTGATTGCTCTCTACTTGGCTGTGTTCACAACAACGGGTGTTCACAACAAGGCATTCTGAACACAGGAAAAGAGTCATTAGAGGTTATCATTACTTGACATGACTTTTTATAGGTTACTGTTTTGTGCTATATTCCCATGATGGGTGTAGCCCTATACCCTATACCAGCTATTCCCAAACTGGGATACGTTTAATGCCATCGGGGTAAACTAAATAAAAATGTGATTCACATTTTCCAACAGGGCTATAGATTTGGGTTATGTTTTTTCTCACCTGAGTAGCCTCCTTTCTTTCACTGCCAGAAATAACAACACAATGTCAAATACAGGTAGCCAAGTCAAATAATGAACATCCAATCACATTAACTGTTACTCTCTCGCAGGAAGGGAAACCTTCACTCTTGCGCAGACATTTATAAATGAAACATGCTTATTTAAAAATAAGCAACAGGAGTTTTCTGAGTAAGAATTAACACAAGTTTCGAGTAGTATAAAAGCAACAGATATCATTAATAAGAAGGGGCTAGAAGCGTCTTATATGGTGAGCTACCGAGTGGCTAGGACAGGCAAGCCCCATACTATTGTTGATGACTTAATTCTTCCTGCTGCCGCAGATAAGGCTGGGACAATGCTGGGAGAAAGGCCCAAAAAACGATACAGACAAAGCCTTCATCAAACAACACTGTTTCACGATGCATCAGTGACATGGCAGGAAATGTTTTGAAACAATTACTGCTTGGCATACAAGCCAGTGAATTCTATGCGTTGGAGCTGGATGAGTCAACAGATGTGGCGGGCCTGCACAGCTCCTGGTATATGTCCGTTATGTTTATGGGGGGTCAATTAAGGAAGAGGTCTTCTTCTGCACACCAGGACAACAGGAGAGGATATTTTTTAAGTACTGGACAGCTTTGTGACATTAAATGGACGTTGGTGGTCAAGATGTGTTGGTATCTGTACTGATGGCGCAAAAGCCATGACAGGGAGACATAGTGGAGTGGTAATGCGTGTGCATGCAGTTGCTCCCGAAGCCACTTGGGTACACTGTAGCATCCACCGAGAGGCTCTTGCTGCCAAGGGAATGCCTGACAGCTTGAAAGGCTTTTTGGACACAGTGAAAATGGTTAACTTTGTTAAAGCAAGGCCCCTGAACTGTCCTTTATTTTCTGCATTATGCAATGATATGGGCAGCGATCATCAAAATAAAATTGTATTTGTCACATACACATGGTTAGCAGATGTTAATGCGAGTGTAGCGAAATGCTTGTGCTTCTAGTTCCGACAATGCAGTAATAACCAACGAGTAATCTAAACTAACAATTCCACAACTGCTACATTATACACACAAGTTTAAAGGGATAAAGAATATGTACATAAAGATATATGAATGAGTGATGGTACAGAACGGCATAGGCAAGATGCAGTAGATGGTATCGAGTACAGTATATACATATGAGATGAGTAATGTAAGGTAAGTAAACATTATAGTAAGTGGCATTGTTTAAAGTGCTAGTGATACATTTTTTACATAAATTCCCATTATTAAAGTGGCTGGAGTTGAGTCAGTATGTTGGCATACTAGTGGTGGCTGTTTAACAGTCTGATGGCCTTGAGATAGAAGCTGTTTTTCAGTCTCTCGGTCCCTGCTTTGATGCACCTGTACTGACCTCGCCTTCTGGATGATAGCGGGGTGAACAGGTAGTGGCTCGGGTGGTTGTTGTCTTTGATAATCTTTATGGCCTTCCTGTGACATCGGGTGGTGTAGTTGTCCTGGAGGGCAGGTAGTTTGCCCCCGGTGAAGCGTTGTGCAGACCTCACTACCCTCTGGAGAGCCTTACGGTTGTGGGCAGAGCAGTTGCCGTATCAGGCGGTGATACAGCCCGACAGGATGCTCTCGATTGTGCATCTGTAAAAGTTTGTGAGTGCTTTTGGTGACAAGCTGAATTTCTTCAGCCTCCTGAGAGTGAAGAGGCGCTGCTGCGCCTTCTTCACAACGCTGTCTGTGTGGGTGGACCAATCCAGTTTGTCCGTGATGTGTACGCCGAGGAACTTAAAACTTACTACCCTCTCCACTACTGTCCCGTCAAAGTGGATAGGGGGATGCTCCCTCTGCTGTTTCCTGAAGTTCACAATCATCTCCTTTGTTTTGTTGACGTTTAGTGTGAGGTTATTTTCCTGACACCACACTCCGAGGGCCCTTACCTCCTCCCTGTAGGCCGTCTCGTCGTTGTTGGTAATCAAGCCTACCACTGTAGTGTCGTCTGCAAACTTGATGATTGAGTTGGAGGCGTGCATGGCCACGCAGTCGTGGGTGAACAGGGAGTATAGGAGAGGGCTCAGAACGCACCCTTGTGGGGCCCCGGTGTTGAGGATCAGCAGGGGGCGTCCCGTCAGGAAGTGCAGTACCCAGTTCTTGATGACGAGTTTGGAGGGTACTATGGTGTTAGATGCTGAGCTGTAGTCGATGAACAGCATTCTCACATAGGTATTCCTCTTGTCCAGATGGGTTAGGGCAGTGTGCAGTGTGGTTGCGATTGCGTCGTCTGTGGACCTTTTCGGGCGGTAAGCAAATTGGAGTGGGTCTAGGGTGTCAGGTAGGGTGGAGGTGATATGGTACTTGACTAGTCTCTCAAAGCACTTCATGATGATGGAAGTGAGTGCTACGGGCGGTAGTAGTTGTTTAGCTCAGTTACCTTAGCTTTCTTGGGTACATATAGTGTGTGTGTGTGGCAGGCTCACAATGACGGCAAAAAACAACATTTGAAAGTGCGCTGACCCTGGTGTTAGAGGGGGTACGCAGCTAGAGGTTGAATGTTGGAAGGGGTGTGGGACAATAAAAAGTTTGGGAACTCCTGCCCTAGACCCAATACCCTATACCATATAACCTATACCCTATACTTTATTCCCTTGTACTTCTTTGAATTCTGCCATACATCCCCCTTGTTGCAGATTACTTTTATCAAAATCAAGTATTTTTCCAGTAATTATGCTGCAATACTTGAATTCCAATGCAATCTTTGGAAATCGTGCTGTGTTTGTCCATTGTGAAATGGCAATATTGGATTGTTCAAGAGACAGTTCACACAAATGACCTAATATTATGGATACCTAGAAGTCTATTGATCCAAACGTCAATAGCCCAAGATGCAGCTTATCAGTTAGCATATTCCAAATAGCATCCCTTAAATCAACTCAAAGTAACTTAACCATCTACTTTCTCCATCACTTACATTTTTATTTAACTAGGCAAGTCAGTTAAGAACAAATTCTTATTTACAATGACAGCCTACCAGGGAACTGCCTTGTTCAGGTGCAGAACAACAGATGTTTACCCTGTCAGCTCAGGGATTTGATCCAGCAACCTTTTGGTTCGTGCCCCAACACTCTAACCACTAGGCTACTGGCCCCCACTTATGCATGTTGCAATACTTAAGTCGCATAAAGTAGTCTGACATAAGTAAACCTTGACACCAGTTGTCTGGCTTGCTTAGTTGATGTTGTGGATCATGTGTTTTAATGAATGCAGTCTGGGTTCTCTATTAGCCTAATGCCAGTGCTGAGTGCAGCATCCATCACCAATCAGCCCACTTCCACTGGCTCTGTCTTGGTCACGTGACCGCTCTCCATTCCCAGCACTGCTCAAGGCAAAGTGGACTGCAGCAGAATCCTCAAGTAGTTGGGTGCCATGGCAACCGATGAGTCTGGCACCTGAGGAGCTAAGGTACACTGGTGTCTGTGGGCAGTTCTGAGTTGACTAAGACCTTGTATATGGGGCGCCAGGTAGCCTAGTGGTTAGAGCGTTGGGCCAATCCCTGAGCTGACAAGGTAAAAATCTATCGTTCTGCCCCTGAACAAGGCAGTTAACCCACTGTTCCTAGGCCGTCATTGTAAATAAGAATTTGTTCTTAATTGACTTGCCCAGTTAAATAATGGTTAAATTATAATAAAACAAATGGTAAGGCTTCTCCCGCCCAGACTGCTGCTACTATTGATTAAGAACATTAGAAGTAGACAGGCAGACTGTCCTTCAATCTCTTCTGTTAAATCAGCTCAGAGATGACCCAGCAACCCCTGTATATAGCCTCTTTATATGTATTTTGTGTTTTTTAACTTTAGTTTATTTAGTAAATATTTTCTTAACTGTATTTTCTTAAAATTGCATTGTTTGTTAAGGGCTTGTAAGTAAGCATTTTATAGTAAGTTGAAATCGGGCACGTGACAAATAAAATTTGATTTGAGTTGGGTCATGAACTGCAAAGCTGCAAGAAAAATGTAAGTACAAAGGTCAGCCACCAATTGTGCAAGTTCTCCCACTTAAAAATATGAGAGAGGCCTGTAATGTTCATCATAGGTAAACTTCAACTATGACAGACAAAATGAGAAAAAAAATCCAGAAAATCACACTGTAGGATTTTTAATTAATTAATTTGCAAATTATGGTGGAAAATAAGTAGTTGGTCACTTACAAACAAGCAAGATTTCTGTCTCTCACAGACCTGTAACTTCTTCTTTAAGAGGCTCCTCTGTCCTCCACTCGTATTAATGGCACCTGTTTGAACTTGTTATCAGTATAAAAGACACCTGTCCACAAGCTCAAAAAGTCACACTCCAAACCCCACTATGGCCAAGACCAAAGTCCTGTCAAAGGACACCAGAAACAAAATTGTAGACCTGCACCAGGCTGGGAAGACTGAATCTGCAATAGGTAAGCAGCTTGGTTTGAAGAAATCAACTGTGGGAGCAATTATTAGGAAATGGAAGACATACAAGACCACTGATAATCTCCCTCGATCTGGGGCTCCACGCAAGATCTCACCCTGTGGGGTCAAAATGATCACAAGAACGGTGAGCCAAAATCCCAGAACCACGCGGGGGGACCAAGTGAATGACCTGCAGAGAGCTGGGACCAAAGTAACAAAGCCTACCATCAGTAACACACTACGCCGCCAGGGACTCAAATCCTGCAGTGCCAGACGTGTCCCCCTGCTTAAGCCAGTACATGTCCAGGCCCGTCTGAAGTTTGCTAGAGTGCATTTGGATGATCCAGAAGAAGATTGGGAGAATGTCATACGGTCAGATGAAACCAAAATATAACTTTTTGGTAAATTATTATATTTCTATATCTTTGGCTATCCTATAGATGTCATTTTACATAACAAGCATTGTGGTTTAATTTAACTCAATGTAACCTTTATTCCAGTATTACATAGAAAACACCTTTCTGCCTGCAGTCAAATTAAATATCTGAACCAGATAGAGTCGCCTTATTGACGGTTCCAGTTTTCAGAATGACATGCATGTGTGCTCAGATGTTTACTCCATAGACTACTACGCTGAGGTGCCAGGAAGCAGGGGGAAGGTGGCTGAGCACAGAAGAACATAAGAGAGTAGAAGTCTGATGGAAATGGTAAACAGCAGACCTGGGTTCAAATAGTATATATCTTCAAGGATTTGATTGAGCCTGCCTGGAGAACTAGAAAAGGACAGGGCTTCCAGTTTGGGGACTACTTAATTAATTCCATTGTACCAGGTGAGCTCAATCAATAGTAGATAAAACAATTTGAAATAAAAAATATTACTATTAAAACCCAGGTCTGGTATAGTGCGGTTCAAAAGATTTCTGACAGGAAATGAAAATAAAAGGAATGCATCCGATATCATATTGTTTTGCAGCAATAGTACAGAGTAAAGTTTACCTGAATTGCCCTCTATCCTTCCTGTGTTAACTCTGCCAGCCAAGAGTCAGAGCCAGGCCTGCCTTGTGGTACAGCGGGAGGGTAATGAATAATTTACTAGTCATTTCCCTTTCATCTCTCAGGTCTAAACACAGTGCTTTCTACACGCCTGGCTGCAGCTGTCTCTACAACCCCTATGATGCCAGGTAACTGGGAAGACATGGCGCTGCACAATAAGTGCAACGGATGCTGGGGCTTTTTTATTCCTACTTCGGCACAGGAATGTATTTATTTAACCTTTATTTAACTAGGCAAGTCAGTTAAGAACAAATTCTTATTTACAATGACGGCCTACCAAAAGGCAAATTACTTCCTGTGGGGATGGGGGCTGGGATTTTAAAAAAATTGTATAAAAAATAAATAACATAAATATATGACAAAACACACGACAAGAGAGACAACACAACACTACAATAAAGAGAGACCTAAGACAACAACATATGACAACAAAGCATGGTAGCAACACAACATGGTAGCAGCACAAAACATGGTACAAACATTATTGGGCACAGCACAAAGGGCAAGAAGGCAGAGACAACAAAACATCACGCAAAGCAGCCACAACTGTGAGTAAGAGTGTCCATGATTTAGTATTTGAATGAAGAGATTGAGATGAAACTGTCCACTTTGAGTGTTTGTTGGAGCTCGTTCCAGTCGCTAGCAGCAGCGAACTGAAAAGACGAGCGACCCAGGGATGTGTGTGTTTTGGTGACCTATTACAGAATGTGACTGGCAGAATGGGTGTTGCATGTGGAGGATGAGGGCTGCAGTATATATCTCAGATATGGGGAAGTGAGGCCTAAGAGGGTTTTATAAATAAGCTTATAAATAAGCTTCAACCAGTGGGTCTTGCGACCAGTACACAGAGATGACCAGTTTACAGAGCAGTATAGAGTGCAGTGACGTGTCCGAAAGGGAGCATTGGTGGCAAATCTGATGGCCGAATGCTAAACAACATCTAGAGGCTCGAGAGCACCCTTACCTGTTGATCTATAAATTATGTATCCTTAATCTAGCATGGGTAGGATGGTCATCTGAATCAGGGTTAGTTTGGCGGCTGGGGTGAAAGAGGAGCGATTACAATAGAGGAAACCAAGTCAAAATGTAACTTTAGCTTGCAGCTTTGATATGTGCTGAGAGAAGGACAGTGTACTGTCTAGACATGCACCCAAGTACTTGTATGAGGTGACTATCTCCAGCTCTAAACCCTCAGAGGTTACCAAACCACATGACCTTTGTTTTGGAGGTATTCAGAACAAGGTTAAGGGTAGAGAAAGCAACACTTTTGATAAATAGGGCAAAATAGAAATAGGCCTATAACAGTTAGGATCAAACACGACCAACGCACAGACAGAAAACACCTGGGGAAGGAACCAAAGGGAGTGACATAAATAAGTAAGGTAATCAGGGAAGGGATGGAGTCCAGGTGAGTGATGACGCACAGGTGTGCGTAACGATGGTGACAGGTGTGCGCCAAATCAAATCAAATCAAATTTTATTTGTCACATACACATGGTTAGCAGATGTTAATGCGAGTGTAGCGAAATGCTTGTGCTTCTAGTTCCGACAATGCAGTAATAACCAACAAGTAATCTAACTAACAATTCCAAAACTACTGTCTTATACACAGTGTAAGGGGATAAAGAATATGTACATAAAAATATATGAATGAGTGATGGTACAGAGCAGCATAGGCAAGATACAGTAGATGGTATCGAGTACAGTATATACATATGAGATGAGTAAACAAAGTGGCATAGTTAAAGTGGCTAGTGATACATGTATTACATAAGGATGCAGTCGATGATATAGAGTACAGTATATACGTATGCATATGAGATGAATAATGTAGGGTATGTAACATTATATAAGGTAGCATTGTTTAAAGTGGCTAGTGATATATTTTACATATTTTACATCATTTCCCATCAATTCCCATTATTAAAGTGGCTGGAGTTGAGTCAGTGTCAGTGTCAGTGTGTTGGCAGCAGCCACTCAATGTTAGTGGTGGCTGTTTAACAGTCTGATGGCCTTGAGATAGAAGCTGTTTTTCAGTCTCTCGGTCCCAGCTTTGATGCACCTGTAGAGAGGATGACTTTCACTTTAGCAGTGATAAATTCAAGAAAGATTATGATTATTAGAAAACAAATTACGGACTCCTCTTTAAACCTGCGTATTCCTCCAAACCTCAGTTGTCCTGAGTCTGCACAACTCTGCCAGGACCTAGGATCAAGAAAGACGCTCAAGTGTTTTAGTACTATATCTCTTGACACAATGATGAAAATAATCATGGCCTCTAAACCTTCAAGCTGCATACTGGACCCTATTCCAACTAAACTACTGAAAGAGCTGCTTCCTGTGCTTGGCCCTCCTATGTTGAACATAATAAACGGCTCTCTATCCGCTGGATGTGTACCAAAAGTGGCAGTAATAAAGCCTCTCTTGAAAAAGCCAAACCTTGACCCAGAAAATATAAAAAACTATCGGCCTATATCGAATCTTCCATTCCTCTCAAAAATTTTAGAAAAGGCTGTTGCGCAGCAACTCACTGCCTTCCTGAAGACAAACAATGTATACGAAATGCTTCAGTCTGGTTTTAGACCCCATCATAGCACTGAGACGGCACTTGTGAAGGTGGTAAATTACATTTTAATGGCATCGGACCGAGGCTCTGCATCTGTCCTCGTGCTCCTAGACCTTAGTGCTGCTTTTGATACCATCGATCACCACATTCTTTTGGAGAGATTGGAAACCCAAATTGGTCTACACGGACATGTTCTGGCCTGGTTTAGATCTTATCTGTCGGAAAGATATCAGTTTGTCTCTGTGAATGGTTTGTCCTCTGACAAATCATCTGTAAATTTCGGTGTTCCTCAAGGTTCTGTTTTAGGACCACTATTGTTTTCACTATACATTTTACCTCTTGGGGATGTTATTCGAAAACATAATGTTAACTTCCACTGCTATGCGGATGACATACAGCTGTACATTTCAATGAAACATGGTGAAGCCCCAAAATTGCCCTCGCTAGAAGCATGTGTTTCAGATATAAGGAAGTGGATGGCCGCAAACTTTCTACTATTAAACTCGGACAAAACAGAGATGCTTGTTCTAGGTCCCAAGAAACAAAGAGATCTTCTGTTGAATCTGACAATTAATCTTAATGGTTGTACAGTCGTCTCAAATAAAACTGTGAAGGACCTCGGCGTTACTCTGGACCCTGATCTCTCTTTTGAAGAACATATCAAGACCATTTCGAGGACAGCTTTTTTCCATCTACGTAATATTGCAAAAATCAGAAACTTTCTGTCCAAAAATGATGCAGAAAAATTAATCCATGCTTTTGTCACTTCTAGGTTAGACTACTGCAATGCTCTACTTTCCGGCTACCCGGATAAAGCACTAAATAAACTTCAGTTAGTGCTAAATACGGCTGCTAGAATCCTGACTAGAACCCAAAAATTTGATCATATTACTCCAGTGCTAGCCTCTCTACACTGGCTTCCTGTCAAAGCAAGGGCTGATTTCAAGGTTTTACTGCTAACCTACAAAGCATTACATGGGCTTGCTCCTACCTATCTCTCTGATTTGGTCCTGCCGTACATACCTACACCTACGCTACGGTCACAAGACGCAGGCCTCCTAATTGTCCCTAGAATTTCAAACAGCTGGAGGCAGGGCTTTCTCCTATAGAGCTCCATTTTTATGGAACGGTCTGCCTACCCATGTCAGAGACGCAAACTCGGTCTCAACCTTTAAGTCTTTACTGAAGACTCATCTCTTCAGTGGGTCATATGATTGAGTGTAGTCTGGCCCAGGAGTGGGAAGGTGAACGGAAAGGCTCTGGAGCAACGAACCGCCCTTGCTGTCTTTGCCTGGCCAGTTCCCCTCTTTCCACTGGGATTCTCTGCCTCTAACCCTATTACAGGGGCTGAGTCACTGGCTTACTGGGGCTCTCTCATGCCGTCCCTGCAGGGGGTGCGTCACCTGAGTGGGTTGATTCACTGTTGTGGTCATCCTGTCTGGGTTGGCGCCCCCCTTGGGTTGTGCCGTGGCGGAGATCTTTGTGGGCTATACTCAGCCTTGTCTCAGGATGGTAAGTTGGTGGTTGAAGATATCCCTCTAGTGGTGTGGGGGCTGTGCTTTGGCAAAGTGGGTGGGGTTATATCCTTCCTGTTTGGCCCTGTCCGGGGGTGTCCTCGGATGGGGCCACAGTGTCTCCTGACCCCTCCTGTCTCAGCCTCCAGTATTTATGCTGCAGTAGTTTGTGTCGGGGGGCTAGGGTCAGTTTGTTATATCTGGAGTAATTCTCCTGTCCTATTCGGTGTCCTGTGTGAATCTAAGTGTGCGTTCTCTAATTCTCTCCTTCTTTCTTTCTCTCTCTCGGAGGACCTGGGCCCTAGGACCATGCCCCAGGACTACCTGACATGATGGCTCCTTGCTGTTCCCAGTCCACCTGGCCATGCTGCTGCTCCAGTTTCAACTGACCTGAGCCCTAGGACCATGCCCCAGGACTACCTGACATGATGACTCCTTGCTGTCCCCAGTCCACCTGGCCATGCTGCTGCTCCAGTTTCAACTGTTCTGCCTTACTATTATTTGACCATGCTGGTCATTTATGAACATTTGAACATCTTGGCCATGTTCTGTTATAATCTCCACCCGGCACAGCCAGAAGAGGACTGGCCACCCCACATATGCTCTCTCTAATTCTCTCTTTCTTTCTCTCCCTCGGAGGACCTGAGCCCAAGGACCGTGCCCCAGGACGACCTGACATGATGACTCCTTGCTGTCCCCAGTCCACCTGACTGTGCTGCTGCTCCAGTTTCAACTGTTCTGCCTTGTTATTATTCGACCATGCTGGTCATTTATGAACATTTGAACATCTTGGCCATGTTCTGTTATAATCTCCACCCGGCACAGCCAGAAGAGGACTGGCCACCCCACATAGCCTGGTTCCTCTCTAGGTTTCTTCCTAGGTTTTGGCCTTTCTAGGGAGTTTTTCCTAGCCACCGTGCTTCTACACCTGCATTGCTTGCTGTTTGGGGTTTTAGGCTGGGTTTCTGTACAGCACTTTGAGATATCAGCTGATGTACGAAGGGCTATATAAATAAAATTTGATTGATTGATTGACCTGTACTGACCTCGCCTTCTGGATGATAGCGGGGTGAACAGGTAGTGGCTCGGGTGGTTCTTGTCCTTGATGATCTTTATGGCCTTCCTGTAACATCGGGTGGTGTAGGTGTCCTGGAGGGCAGGTAGTTTGCCCCCGGTGATGTGTTGTGCAGACCTCACTACCCTCTGGAGAGCTTTACGGTTGTGGGCGGAGCAGTTGCCGTACCAGGCGGTGATACAGCCCGCCAGGATGCTCTCGATTGTGCATCTGTAGAAGTTTGTGAGTGCTTTTGGTGACAAGCCGAATTTCTTCAGCCTCCTGAGGTTGAAGAGGCGCTGCTGCGCCTTCTTCACCACCACGCTGTCTGTGTGGGTGGACCAATCCAGTTTGTCCGTGATGTATACGCCGAGGAACTTAAAACTTACTACCCTCTCCACTACTGTCCCGTCGAAGTGGATAGGGAGGTGCTCCCTCTGCTGTTTCCTGAAGTGTGAGGTTATTTTCCTGACACCACACTCCGAGGGCCCTTACCTCCACCCTGTAGGCCGCCTCGTCGTTGTTGGTTATCAAGCCTACCACTGTTGTGTCGTCTGCAAACTTGATGATTGAGTTGGAGGCGTGCATGGCCACGCAGTCGTGGGTGAACAGGGAGTACAGGAGAGGGCTCAGAACGCACCCTTGTGGGGCCCCAGTGTTGAGGATCAGCAGGGGGCGGCCCGTCAGGAAGTGCAGTACCCAGTTGCACAGGGCGGGGTCGAGATGACGAGTTTGGAGGGTACTATGGTGTTAGATGCTGAGCTGTAGTTGATGAACAGCATTCTCACATAGGTATTCCTCTTGTCCAGATGGGTTAGGGCAGTGTGCAGTGTGGTTGCGATTGCGTCGTCTGTGGACCTTTTGGGCGGTAAGCAAATTGGAGTGGGTCTAGGGTGTCAGGTAGGGTGGAGGTGATATGGTCCTTGACTAGTCTCTCAAAGCACTTCATGATGACGGAAGTGAGTGCTACGGGGCGGTAGTCATTTAGCTCAGTAACCTTAGCTTTCTTGGGAACAGGAACAATGGTGGCCCTCTTGAAGCATGTGGGAACAGCAGAGGATTGATTGAATATGTCCTTACACCAGCCAGCCAGTCTGCGCATGCTCAGAGGACGCGGCTGGGGATGCCGTCTGGGCCTGCAGCCTTGCGAGGGTTAACACGTTTAAATGTTTTACTCAAGTCGGCTGCAGTGAAGGAGAGTCTGCAGGTTTTGGTAGCAGGCCGTGTCAGTGGCACTGTATTGTCCTCAAAGCGAGCAAAGAAGTTATTTAGCCTGTCTGGGAGCAAGACATCCTGGTCCACGACAGAGCTGGTTTTCTTTTTGTAATCCGTGATTGACTGTTGACCCTGCCACATACCTCTTGTGTCTGAGCCGTTGAATTGCAACTCTACTTTGTCTCTATACTGATGCTTAGCTTGTTTGATTGTTCTGTTCTCCCACCTCTCCTCAGTCCTTGGGCAGGAAGCCACTAATGCTGCCACTCCCGCCCTAGCTGTTGCTGTCCTAGCTGTTAGCCCTCTCATGTGTGGGTAGGGACAACACCAGAATTAGCAGATAGGCAGACACACTGGGGTGGGTGAGAAAGATCACTCCCATTGTTTAGAAAGAGAGTGAGTGTACCGTAAGCTCATTATCCCATTTAATTGCTTATAAGCCTTTGTTTTGGTTGGTCTTGTCATGGAGTTTGTCCAACAGCTCACATAGACTGATTACATAGACAGTTCTCTCCGAGTTTCCAGTTTCTTTAAGGATGTGTTTTAGGGCTTCGTTTCAATTAAACACATTTTGTTTTTTAAGAAGTAAATAGACCAGAAAGGTAATGCAGTGAATTTATCCAATAATGACATCTGTGTGGTGTGGAAGCACATGGTAAGCTAAAGACAGGTAAAGCTTAGACTGTGCACACAATGCACCATCAAACATGTGTTGGCATTGCTATTTGGCTATTGAGTGTTAACCGATCCCAATTCTAAAAGAAAGTATTTGAGGTAACTATGTTTATCATGGTTTACAGTATAAGGAGATCAAGGCATCTGATTGCTATGCCCTGAAAAACATGTATTATTTTACAATCGAAAGTAACAACACTCCCGGGTGGCGCAGTGTTCTAAGGCACTGCATCGCAGTGCTAGCTGTGCCATTAGAGATCCCGATTTGAATCCAGGCTCTGTTGTAGCTGGCCCGCAACCGGGAGACCCATGGGACGGTGCACAATTGGCCCAGCGTCGTTCGGGTTAGGGGATGGCAGGGATGTTCTTCTCCCATCACTATCATTCACTGTGTGAGCACTATGTATGTGACACTGTTACATCCATTCACTGTGTGAGCACTATGGATGTGACACTGTTACATCCATTCACTGTGTGAGCACTATGTATGTGACACTGTTACATCCATTCACTGTGTGAGCACTATGGATGTGACACTGTTACATCCATTCACTGTGTGAGCACTATGGATGTGACACTGTTACATCCATTCACTGTGTGAGCACTATGGATGTGACACTGTTACATCCATTCACTGTGTGAGCACTATGGATGTGACACTGTTACATCCATTCACTGTGTGAGCACTATGGATGTGACACTGTTACATCCATTCACTGTGTGAGCACTATGGATGTGACACTGTTACATCCATTCACTGTGTGAGCACTATGGATGTGACACTGTTACATCCATTCACTGTGTGAGCACTATGGATGTGACACTACATCCATTCACTGTGAGCACTATGGATGTGACTGTTACATCCATTCACTGTGTGAGCACTATGGATGTGACACTGTTACATCCATTCACTGTGTATGATGTGACACTGTTACATCCATTCACTGGATATGGATGACACTGTTACATCCATTCACTGTGTGAGCACTATGGATGTGACACTGTTACATCCATTCACTGTTACATCCATTCACTGTGTGAGCACTATGGATGTGACACTGTTACATCCATTCACTGTGTGAGCACTATGGATGTGACACTGTTACATCCATTCACTGTGTGAGCACTATGGATGTGACACTGTTACATCCATTCACTGTGTGAGCACTATGGATGTGACACTGTTACATCCATTCACTGTGTGAGCACTATGGATGTGACACTGTTACATCCATTCACTGTGTGAGCACTATGGATGTGACACTGTTACATCCATTCACTGTGTGAGCACTATGGATGTTACATCCATTCACTGACACTGTTACATCCATTCACTGTGTGAGCACTATGGATGTGACACTGTTACATCCATTCACTGTGTGAGCACTATGGATGTGACACTGTTACATCCATTCACTGTGGAGCACTATGGATGTGACACTGTTACATCCATTCACTGTTATGCCTATGAAAATCCATTCATAACTATTTCACTTCTCCATTCACTGAACTATGGATGTGAAAAGCTATTTTGAAACCAGGAGTTTGACATCCATTCCCTGTTAGGAGCATGCTCCATTCTTGAAGCACTATGGATGTGACTGTTACACCACCTGTGTGAGCAGCAGGAGTTTGACTAACTGTTAGAGCATGCTCTTCTTGAAGTCCTTGGCTGCACACCTGTGTGAGCAGCACTATGGACCTGCTCCAAGTAAGCTTCCCAAGTCTGCCAGGATGGGACAGTGTGTTCTGAATAAATGGATCTCTGAGTCACACATTACTAAATCCCCTGTCACTCAACGTCCTGACCGTGGAAGATGAAGGACTCCCAGCCTGTGTGTCCAGCTGTAAACTTTACTTGCTGGCTTCTTTGAAGATATCTCTGTGTCTGTTGAGTCCAGACAGGTTGCTAGTCACACACTGGGGCCAGTCCTCTAGTCGGGTTATATCCTGTTGTTCACTGATTTACACTACAGTAAGTCTGCATATTAAGTTTGTGTATCTGCTTACTAAATTAGTTTCAGTAGTCTAGGCGAATGTGTGTGTAGTGTATATACAGGATGAACTAATACAAACGGTGTCAGTTCTTTATGCACCGTTCTGTGTCTCTAGGAGTCATTCACATGCACTTTTTGCACATTTTGTTGTCCTACAACCTGGAATTAAAGCTCATTTATTTGGGATTTTGTTGTCACTGTTCTACACAAAATATTCCACAACGTCAAAGTGAGAAATAAATTCTAGACACTTTTACAAATTATTAAATAATAAAAACAACAAATGTTAGGGTTAAATAAGTATTCACTCCCATGAGTTAATAAGTTGATGTGGTAACAAGTATTATTACTTTTTGGGGATTAATGATTAATCCTGCAAAGTCTCACAATTTTGATTTAGCCTACTGTGATCAAAGTACAATTTAATATGAAATACTAATTGAATATGAAAGAGTGGACTAGACTCTCTGTAATACAGGAACACAAGACAAGTCTTCAGTGGCCAATCAATAGTTGCATCTTTCCCGAGAATGCATCCTCTCCCTCTCACACGCAATAAAGAAATTTCCTGTACCCACTATACTATAATGGGGTTTTGGGCCCCAGCTGTCCCAAAGCTGCTCCAAAACACTGAACTAGGTCATTTTATTCACCATCTGTCCCTACTGGAATCATTATCAAGTTATTTTAATTGAATGTTTCATTAAAAAAAACAAGTTGATAAGATGAACTCCTGAATCACTGTAGGTAGCACCTCGAACAAATATTTCCACACATTTGAAGACATGATGCAGCACTCTGTGGTCAGTTTAAGATACGTGTGAGAATGCTCTGACCTTTGGTTTCCAGGCTTGAAAAAACTGTAGAAAGGAGCTACTGTATCTCTGTCTGTAACTCCAATTTCATCAATAGGCTACATCATAAGCATGCATAATCATATATGGTTTATCACATTACACAAAGAGTATTCTTTTCAGAGAGCTTGTTCTGCAGGAAGCACAACAAACATGGCTGATTTGAATATGTCACACAGCAACCTAGAACTTATGTTCACAACCTTTCTCACTCACACACAAGAGCGGTTTGAAACATTACTCTGCTGTGTTTGTTTTCATCCATCTCTTGGTAGTACTGCATGCGTCAGTCAACATCTGCTTTGCCATGTCTATAATTAAATAACTGGAGCTGTGCTGGATGCTAACTGGGTACTGGACATCACTCTCCCTTGAGTCAGCAGGCCCATTTTAACTACACTCCTGTGGGCCTGAAAATCATATCTCATTGCTCTCTGTTGATCCAGGTTCACAGTGCCCTATCGGATGATTTCCTGTGGATGTCAATAAAGGGGTTTCCATTTATGCAAGGAGAACACCTTTGGTTCACTCAAAAGCATGACACATCTTTTCAATTTTTTCAATTCTGCACTGCAGCTCCATTCAGATAGCTTTGCTGTGAGTCGGTGTCGGATCTTACCCTTGTAATGGTAGATACACGTAATAGACCACTTCTCACATGTGCTCCCTCTCCGGCCTCTAGGTCACCATGCTGCTCACCCCCCTATCCACATCGATGGAACAGTAGTGGAGAGGGTAGCAAGTTTTAAGTTGCTCGGCATACACATCACAGACAAACTGAATTGGTCCACACACACAGACAGCATCGTGAAGAAGGCGCAGCAGCGCCTCTTCAACCTCAGGAGGCTGAAGAAATTTGGCTTGTCACCAAAAGCACTCACAAACTTCTACAGATGCACAATCGAGAGCATCCTGGCGGGCTGTATCACCGCCTGGTACGGCAACTGCTCCGCCCACAACCGTAAGGCTCTCCAGAGGGTAGTGAGGTCTGCACAACGCATCACCGGGGGCAAACTACATGCCCTCCAGGACACCTACACCACCCGATGTTACAGGAAGGCCATAAAGATCATCAAGGACAACAACCACCCGAACCACTGCCTGTTCACCCCGCTATCATCCAGAAGGCGAGGTCAGTACAGGTGCATCAAAGCTGGGACCGAGAGACTGAAAAACAGCTTCTATCTCAAGGCCATCAGACTGTTAAACAGCCACCACTAACATTGAGTGGCTGCTGCCAACATACTGACTCAACTCCAGCTCACTTTAATAATCGAAATGGATGGAAATTGATTTAAAAAATGTATCACTAGCCACTTTAAACAATGCCACTTACTATAATGTTTACATACCCTACATTACTCATCTCATATGTATATACTGTACTCTATCATCTACTGCATCTTGCCATCTTTATGTAATACATAATACACTTTCCTTGACTAAACTATGCCATGTTTATGTTTACATACCCTACATTCCAATTGTTAGTAATTACTATCTTGTCTCATCGCTACAACTCCCGGTACGGGCTCGGCTTCTTAACTCAGCGCACCTTCAACCCGGAAGCCAATGCACCAATATGTCGGAGGAAACACTGTGCACCTGGCTATCTTGGTTAGCGCGCACTGTGCCCGGCCCGCCACAGGATTCGCTAGTGCGCGATGGACCCTCCCCAACCCGGACGACTCTAGGCCAATTGCTCCACGGATGTCCCGGTCGCGGCCGGCTGCGACAGAGCCTTGGCGCGAACCCAGAATTTCTGATGGCACAGCTCGCGCTGCGATGCAGTGTCCTAGCCCACTGCGCCCCAGCCCACTGTGCCACCCGGGAGGCCTACATTACTCATCTCATATGTATATACTGTACTCGATACCATCTACTGCATCTTGCCTATGCCGTTCTGTACCATCACTCATTCATATATCTTTATGTACATATTCTTTATCCCTTTACACTTGTGTGTATAAGGTAGTAGTTGTGGAATTGTTAGGTTAGATTTCTCGTTGGTTATTACTGCATTGTCGGAACTAGAAGCACAAGCATTTCGCTACACTCGCATTAACATCTGCTAACCATGTGTTTGTGACAAATAGAATTTGATTTGATTTTCAGTCCTGGGTTTTTTTCAGTAAGTCACACTGTAACAAGACTTCAGTCTTCTTATTAGATAGAATAAGGTGGTTCCTTCCTTCTTTCACTATTTCAAAACCTTTTCTATCCACTGAACATGACCCAGGTGTACAAACAGAGCAGGCTTATCACACCAAGAATATCCAGATGGTGCCCTCTGCACGCCAAACGATTTACTAGTGAACACCAGGGCACTTATTCTAGAAACAGCAGAGGTCCTATGCTGAAAACTGTGTATCTTGCACACCAACAGTGCTTCCAGAAAGAAGCACCACACAATTTGTGAACACATTTTGTGCCATCTTGACAGTCTATATTCGCCTGTGTTGTATTTTGACCAATTACGTACTTACAGCATATCTGTTTGTTGTCTTATCTCTCAAAGGAAGTATCTTCTTTTCATTTTATATATTTTTTCACATTAAGCAACAAAGTTTTGATTTGTGCCCCTATTTAAATGTACATGCATTTCCAAGACATTTTAACACACTCAACGTAATGGCCTCAATGCATTGCCTCAATTAGCCTCCATCATGTGTACTCTGTTGTAAATCAATGACTGCATGATTCAGAATGGCACATCAATAGATGTGGGGGAAATGGCACCTGCAGTTTGTGGCCATTGTGGGGGACAGTTTTCTGCTCCAGTAACTGTGTTCCTGTAAGACAGACCATGCATGATGGCGATGCCTTCAAATTTCCCATCAAGGGTCAAATTAAAGTCTAGCTGGAATCAGACTTTGAAGTATGAAATATGTCTCATGATGTGAATATGCAATCAAACATGCAACTCCAGCTATAGCCTGTGAACCTAAATGATGCATTATAAATTATGCAATATAAATTAATTTATGTAATTTGGAATTAGTGAAGATGATTTATTATTTATATTGGATCAGTCTAAAATATGTAGTATTTCATATTTAATTAATATTATTTTGCCTCCATTAATATATGTTTGCTAAAGAAATAGCCTAAATAGACTTTTTTGTTGAGTCAATCTTACACACATCACAATAAGCACACACGTATATGCGCGCGCGCGCTCAATTTCTTTTCATGGGCTGGCATCCTTTCGTGATTAAATCCTATCCCGTCACTGTGAAGTCAGTCTTACCTCTCCGTTACAACAAGTAGTCTCCTCCTCGGTCTTCACTAGTTACCACAGCCACAAATGGATAAACCCCGCCTATTAAAAAAAAAGCGTATATTTTTTTAATCTTATGTTTAATTTAATCTTAACCCTAAACTTAACAACACTGCTAACCTTATGCTTAACCTTAAATGAACACCAAAGAGCTAATTTTGGTTTTCATGATTTTGTACGATATATATATTTGACTTTGTGGCTGGAATAACTAGTGACCCCCCCCCCGTTAACATGGGCAAACCAACTCCTGAGTGATCGCTGATGTGACCAATGGCTGATGGAATCCCTGCTTCCTAGCTTGGCTCGTGGGCGAATCGGAATGTTCGGTGGGCAGAACTACATACAGTCAGTCTGGCTCTCATTTTGGTTGAAATGGTAAGCTTTGGATGGGATTTAGAGTTTTATTTGACACATTTATGTAATTGTTACATTGTATACTATTACATTAAGTTTAATGAAGCTGTTCAGGTAAAGTAAAATGTATTTGTTCCCCGTTTTGTAACGTATTTCTAAAGTAAGCGCTTAGACAGCCACGGTGTCCTATCTAATAAAATGTTTGTTGTATTTTAAATACATTTCATTTATACTTTTGTGGCATTGATGTTGCATGTTACAAAGTGTTGAAAGCGTAAACTATCCATATAACCATGGTAGTAACCCTGCTATATTTATATCGTGTTACATCCTTGCTTTTCAACTAGTTTTGTGAAACAGTAACGTTAATTGATTTATTTTATTTTGTTCCACGCTAGTGTATGGCAACACTGTTTCTTCATAAAACAAACCGTTGACTAGCTTAATGACACATTGCTGTTGAGTATTAAGCGTCACTATCCAAAGCAAAGGTACCTGAATAATAATGACGATACTCCTGAAAGCACGTGTCAACATGGAGCGGTACAGTGATTTTTAGATAAACAATTTGTGCACCACTGCTGAGAATGATTGACACTGACATTCAAAATATATACTTTGTTCTTTTTGGCACAGATTTGACTGCAGATTGGACTGAGACAGTTGATAATGTGTTGAAAAGACATCTGGATGGACACAGCACTACCCTACCACACCTTTCTTCTTCAAACAAGAATCTTTTACTTTGTAACTGGATACAATTATAAAGAAGAAACAGACCTTCATTTGGAATACTAACAACATTTTCATTATGCCAACTTGAATGGCATGGCTTTTGAGGAAACCTAACCCTGATTGTTTTGAAAGAGTTTACAAGAGTGGTCGAGTTAACTTTTGAAGAATCTTCTGAAGTCTTTACGGGAACAAAATCACAAAATGGATCAAGCAAGCGGTGGAGAGGATCCTAATAAAGCCAATAAAAAGAAAGAAAAAGAGGATGAGATTAAAAACAAAAAACTGGTTGGTATTTTCTGAGTTTCTTGTTCTGCAGTAGCTAGCCAGCAGATCCAACCCATTTGCTTCCAGCTGCACTAGTGTTGAACAGCATTTCTGTGTATATTAAGATACCATGGAGCCGGTGCGAGATATGGCTTGGAAAATGTACCGCAATCCAGGGATGAGAAATGCGTTATATTCCGAATTGTTCCAATATCATAATTGTAACACCGAGAAGATTGAAAGACTGACAGTTTTTCTGTAAAACTGTCCTTTTCTTCCTCGTGCCAGGTAGCAGAAGTCACAGCAGTATCAGCCAATCAGCTCCTTTGTTGTTCAATGCCAGGTGCCATTCCATAATGGATGCTACTGCTAACTAGCATGAGGACAAAAATGGCACTTTACTCTAGTGCATCTGTATGCAAGCGGGTCATATCTGCTGGCTATATAATAGCCATCTTCTTTTGAAAAGTTACACTGAACTGTCTGTCCTGTCCTGTTATTTGACATTCAAGGGCTAACTGATAGACTTTCCAAATGAGAGATTGTTACGGTTTCACACATCAGCTTTACTACTCACACGTCCTTTGTTGAAAGGAATTCATGAGCACGCCCTATTCACGGTTTTACTGTTGTGCATTAGAGCTTGTTAATCAGTCACCTCCAGGTTAAGCCCTGGTGTTAAAGTCAAACCATCCCAGCAGTCTATGAACCAACCCCGCTGCTCACTCTAGTAACCCTGCAGAGTTGACTACATCACGTTGTCATACAATGCATCCTTGGTGTGCAAGACAAGCTTCAAAGATGGGCTGACAGCCCCAAATGGTAATCATATTAACGATTTAATGTAGCATTCACATTTTGACCTAGATGCCTGCTCGCATTTGACTCAAGTTACTTTTGAAACCCTCAACATTTGTTTGCCTTTTGATGAAAGGCCTTCCTACAAGTACAACCTGAGGCCTTTGAAAGGCATTCCTGTTGCAGAGACAGATCCAGTGGAAAGTTGAGCAACTTGCTGACCCAGAGGGTTTGCAGGAGATTCTTGTGCTGTGCATGAGGGTCAGCATTACACTGTAGATATGACCTGAGCCAACCTAAACGGCATGATCAGCACTATGACATAAACAACAACTAAGCAACAGTGCATAGGTTAGGCAGCTAGGCTACTTGTTGATAATAACTGATAGCTTATATCTAACCAACTTTTATTTACTTCTTCAGCGCAGCTGTGTAGTCTCCCTATTGGCCTACACACTGGTTTATATAGTCTGGTACAGTGTTGTTTCGGTACCTACACACTGGTTAATATAGTCTGCTGCAGTGTTGTTTCGTTACCTACACACTGGTTAATATAGTCTAGTGCAGTGTTGTTTCGTTACCTACACACTGGTTAATATAGTCTAGTGCAGTGTTGTTTCGTTACCTACACACTGGTTAATATAGTCTGCTGCAGTGTTGTTTCGTTACCTACACACTGGTTAATATAGTCTGGTGCAGTGTTGTTTATAGTCTAGTGCAGTGTTGTTTCGTTACCTACACACTGGTTAATATAGTCTGGTGCAGTGTTGTTTCACTGGTTAATATAGTCTAGTGCAGTGTTGTTTCGTTACCTACACACTGGTTAATATAGTCTGGTGCAGTGTTGTTTCGTTACCTACACACTGGTTAATATAGTCTAGTGCAGTGTTGTTTCGTTACACACTGGTTAATATAGTCTGGTGCAGTGTTGTTTCGTTACCTACACACTGGTTAATATAGTCTGGTACAGTGTTGTTTCTGTTGTTTCTACACACTGGTTAATATAGTCTGGTGCAGTGTTGTTTCGTTACCTACACACTGGTTAATATAGTCACACACACTGGTTAATATAGTCTAGTGCAGTGTTGTTACCTACACACTGGTTAATATAGTCTAGTGCAGTGTTGTTTCGTTACACACTGGTTAATATAGTCTGGTGCAGTGTTGTTTCGTTACCTACACACTGGTTAATATAGTCTAGTGCAGTGTTGTTTCGTGGTTAATATAGTCTGGTGCAGTTACCTACACACTGGTTAATATAGTCTAGTGCAGTGTTGTTTCGTTACACTGGTTAATATAGTCTGGTGCAGTGTTGTTGGGTTAATATAGTCTAGTGCAGTGTTGTTTACACACTGGTTACTGCTGCAGTGTTGTTTCGTTACACACACTGGTTAATATAGTCTGGTGCAGTGTTGTTTCGTTACCTACACACTGGTTAATATAGTCTAGTGCAGTGTTGTTTCGTTACCTACACACTGGTTAATATAGTCTAGTGCAGTGTTGTTTCGTTACCTACACACTGGTTAATATAGTCTAGTGCAGTGTTGTTTCGTTACCTACACACTGGTTAATATAGTCTAGTGCAGTGTTGTTTCGTTACCTACACACTGGTTAATATAGTCTAGTGCAGTGTTGTTTCGTTACCTACACACTGGTTAATATAGTCTGGTGCAGTGTTGTTTCGTTACCTACACACTGGTTAATATAGTCTAGTGCAGTGCAGTGTTGTTTGTTTCGTTACCTACACACTGGTTAATATAGTCTAGTGCAGTGTTGTTTCGTTACCTACACACTGGTTAATATAGTCTAGTGCAGTGTTGTTTCGTTACCTACACACTGGTTAATATAGTCTAGTGCAGTGTTGTTTCGTTACCTACACACTGGTTAATATAGTCTAGTGCAGTGTTGTTTCGTTACCTACACACTGGTTAATATAGTCTAGTGCAGTGTTGTTTCGTTACCTACACACTGGTTAATATAGTCTAGTGCAGTGTTGTTTCGTTACCTACACACTGGTTAATATAGTCTGGTTAATATAGTCTAGTGCAGTGTTGTTTGCAGTGTTGTTTCGTTACCTACACACTGGTTAGTGTTGTTTCTTTACCTATGGTTATAGTCTACTGCAGTGTTGTTTCGTTACCTACACACTGGTTAATATAGTCTAGTGCAGTGTTGTTTCGTTACCTACACACTGGTTAATATAGTCTAGTGCAGTGTTGTTTCGTTACCTACACACTGGTTAATATAGTCTGGTGCAGTGTTGTTTCGTTACCTACACACTGGTTAATATAGTCTGGTGCAGTGTTGTTTCGTTACCTACACACTGGTTAATATAGTCTAGTGCAGTGTTGTTTCGTTACCTACACACTGGTTAATATAGTCTAGTGCAGTGTTGTTTCGTTACCTACACACTGGTTAATATAGTCTGGTGCAGTGTTGTTTCGTTACCTACACACTGGTTAATATAGTCTAGTGCAGTGTTGTTTCGTTACCTACACACTGGTTAATATAGTCTGGTGCAGTGTTGTTTCGTTACACTGATTGATGTACAAGGTGTATCAGTTTGACACTGTCGTTGGGTATCAAGTGTCATTTGAGCTATTACAGCACAGTGCGCCTCATCCCTTGCGTGGAAGTGAAATCAGTAGGGAGCTCATTGCTCATATTTCACAAACTAATTTGACTGAATGTCCTGTGATTAACTTGAACAGAGTTTACTTCCAAATTAAACCATGTTCATTAATGATTAGTGACCAGTGTATGTAGAAGACTCACAGGATCTATTTAACGTGGACTCTTCCCATGTCTTAATTGCAACACTGGAGGGATACGGTCTCTCACGGGCTGCGCTTCAGTGTGGTCATCATAATGTCAGCCCCACCCTCCCTGGAGGAAACTAGAACTGGTTGGAAAGATGGGCTGTAAAACTGAAGCAGGTTACAAACAGCGGCAGAAACATTCGGGGAGGGAGAGTGGGAATTATACATGGCAACACGCAGGGTATTTGTCTCAGTTGGTAGAGTATGGGGCTTGTAATACCAGGGTAGTGGGTTCGATTCCCGGGACCACCCATACATTAAATGTAAGCATGTATGACTGGAATGTCGCTTTGGATAAAAGCATCTGCTAAATGGCATTTTATTATTATATTATTATAACTTTCGCCACTTGCAGCCACAGGGTTCTGTGCCACCGTCAATAAGCTTTAGGCGGCACAGCGGACGGTTCTTGCCCGGCTGTTTGTAAGCTCCTCGAGCATAAGTCAAATAAGGAAAAGTTGCGTCCTCTGCTCAAACAGGATGTAGGCCTGCGGTTGAGCTGATCATTTTTCACTGACTTACTGTAGTGTAACCTGGAACTGTTCCTCTACAGGGCCAGCATGTTAACAAGTAGTATGACAGAGTTCTTTCAGTTCCTCTGTGGATCAAGAGATATGTTGTCATCCAGGAGGCTAGGAGAATGTCCTAGCCACCGCTAAGGTAAAGAAGATAATCAGTTTAGCCTAACGTTAAAGAGCAGGATGGCCATCTGGTCTACTTTATGGCTTTGTTAACCAAATATGTCCCTCCAATTTGTGCTGAGCCTACAGAGAGCCAATTACTCAACTATGTCCTGGCTGCAATGGGCAGGTAGGTCTCTTCTGTCTTGATGCAACAGGGCTGCTGGGGCTGTGAGAATCTGTCCATTTGTGAGCTGCTGAAGTGGCGCAGCGGTCTAAGGCACTGCATCTCGGTGCAAGAGGCGTCACTATAGTACCTGGTTCGAATCCAGGCTGTATCACATCCGGCTGTGATTGAGAGTTCCATAGGGCGGCACACAATTGGCCCAGCATAGTCAGGGTTTGGCCGGAGTAGGCCTGGCATTGTACATTTTGAATTTGTTCTAACTGACCTGCCTAGTTAACCAGAGGTTTGCATTCCAGAGGCCCAATTTTTATTTAACCTTTATTTGTCTCAGGCTGAGACTCTCGAGCAGAAGAGCTGACATGTACAGGGAGTGACCGTGGTGAGAAGTACATGCAGAGGCCTATGTACACAGGGAATGACTGTGGTGAGAAGTACATGCAGAGTCCAGTGTACAGGGAATGACTGTGGTGAGAAGTACATGCAGAGTCCAGTGTACAGGGAATGACTGTGGTGAGAAGTACATGCAGAGTCCAGTGTACAGTGAATGACTGTGGTGAGAAGTACATGCAGAGGCCTGTGTACAGGGAATGACTGTGGTGAGAAGTACACGCAGAGTCCAGTGTACAGGGAATGACTGTGATGAGAAGTACATGCAGAGTCCTGTGTACAGTGAATGACCGTAACCAGAAGTACAAACAAAATTCAGCAACCATTCCTCTGGGTTGCAGACTACCTCGCAGTCGGGAGGGGTTGGTGTGGGGTGCAATGCTGGTGGGCCAAATATTGTAAATGCTGGTATGTGCTGCTCCAGCAGGGTTAACTAACTTAAAGAGAATGGCTGTGATCTTATCTACTTTTTTGGACTGTAATGACATTGTAGGAATAGAACCCCCAGAAAACCCCAGTGTTTTGTGATCTATTTTTATTTAACCTTTTATTTATCTAGGCAAGTAAATTAAGAAATAATTCTTATTTACAATGACGGCCTACCGGGGAACAGGGGCAGAACAACATATTTTTACCAGCTCGGGGATTCAATCCAGCAACCTTTCGGTTACTGGCCGACTGCTCTAACCACTAGGCTACCTGCCGCCCCATCTATAATGACATTGTAGGACTAGAACCCCCAGAGTCTCCTAAGAGGGTGTGGTATTTAAGTGTTGTGGAAAAATAGTCTTACAACCCTAACTCTTAAACATCCTCCAGTCGCCCAGCTACTGCCTCCCCTCCGTTGGCTCCACGGCCCAGCCCAGCCAAGGTTTTAGTGCTGCCTCACTGCTGCTTGGATGAGTGCTGATGTCATCTAAGCACTCTGTCAGTGAGCTCAATGCGAACTACATACTCCTTAAGAGGTCTCAGTGCCAGGCATGGTCACTGTTGTTGCCCAGCCTCAACAGTGCAGCAGAGGTGAAGAGGCAGGCCTGTGCGCTGGCTCTCGCCAAAACCAGGCGGCCTGAGAGTGGAGGGAAGAAGTAATCATTCGTCCCTGGGTGGAGCCTTGATCTTACTTTTTGTTTCCCCCTCCCTTTTGCACATGCATGCCTCGATACATGCAGGCCTTAAATGTCCTCAAATATTTGACATCACTTTCCCAGACTTTGCCACCCTTGATTTCTTCCAGAGATTGTCTGTGATCATTGTGAATGTGTATCCGTGTGGATCCAGGCCAGAGTTTATGTTTTTAAAGCTGGATTAGAGGTGGAGGTTATCACCTCACTGACACAGCCCGCTGAGAATTGGTGACAGGGCACTAGGATTCACCTTAGCGTGGGTATCCTTTAGACTTCCGTGAAAGGATGTCTGACCTGGTGAAAGCGACTTGTGAGGAGAGACACTTTTGAAAGCTGTGTTTGTTTAATGAGTCACCGGGTAGGATACCATCACAACAACGCTATCTGAGCTCTGATTTGTGATGTGGACACAAAACACAGCCAAGGACATCAGGATAACCCCTCAGGTTATTTTAAGGTTAAGGGCACTTTTAGCAGGCTGTCTGTCACAAGAATGACATCTACTGAGTCATTTTTGGTTGTCCCATGTTTGCTGTTATCAAATCATAACCGCAAACAGCTTTGACTTCTAACAAAATTGACAGAAGGAAATAAGTAATTTTAGAGGAATTCAGGAGATCCGGTTTGTCAGAGCCCCCTCAACCTCTTCTGCATTCCAGAGTAAATTGTGACCTCGAGAGAGCGAAGCGTGCTAACATATTTACCCCAAGATCCATTCATAACTTGAGGATTATGTGGATTATACTGTCTCACTGAAATGCTATGCATTATTTCAACTTGTTTAGTGCAAGTCAATTTGGGCTACACTGATTGAATTACCTGAGAGGCAGAGAATCGTATCTACATTTACGTGTGGAGTAGTCATACAACTCCTTGAATAAAACTGCTCTCAAAGCATGTCGACATTATAACAATGTTGACATGACATACTGACATGTTTTGAGACTGCTATCTGACTTCATGTGTGAAGCCATCTAGGTATGATTGTACAATACTGGGGAGTTGGAACTTATTCTCCTCCACATCTGTTGAGTCTGGTTGATTTGACAAATACATACTGTAAGCAAGCCCATATGTCATAGATTCTACTAATGATTAGTCTTGCACACTTAAAATTTAAAATATTACATAAATTCAACACTTGTCGTCTTAGCATAAATACCCTAGGTAGATTCCATGGTATTTATGACAAATAGACAAGTGACATAGTAGATTGGAATGTGGGTGGAATAATAGACCGTCATTGTGGAGGGTTTCTGGACTCCATGGATTCACGTTCATGGATTCACCGTGTAGGTGTTTATGGATCAGTTGAATATGTGATATGGGCCCAGCATGTGAATGAAGAAAATTCAAGGTGCGATGACAACATGCTCATTTGCAGAGTTCTCTCCAGTTCTCAACGGGAAACAGCAATTTACTGATTTATAATCATTGGTGCAAAGGGGCCTTAGAGACCTAGTGTTTTGTGATTGACAAACATCGATTTTACAGGATTGTTGATAGCAACTCAGCGAATGTGGCGAGAAATCATCTGAAACCTCTTCTCTAAGCACCAACACTCAGGATAACATGAAAACAGCCAAATGAGCTCTGCTAGGGCGAGTGAAATGGTCAGTCTGAGGTTCTCTCTCATTTGTGTCTGGAAGTAGCTAGCGTTAGCCTGTTAGCTTGGGTGCTTGACTGCCGTTGTGAGTTCAGAAGACTCAGATCTACCCTACTTCTCGGCCAGAGTGTCCAGTGTGCACTCTGAACACTGAGAGCGAAGCGCTCTGAACACTGAGAGCGAAACGCTCTGAATTTACAATCTGACAAAGCTCTGAATTTACGAATGCCCAGAGTGCGCTCTGACACTCCAGATTGAATTGATGAACACACCCATGGTTTGTGTTCTGGAATTCTGTTGGGAGTACTAAAGCTCTAATAAATGGAAGATAAATCATCTTCAGCCTTAGAATGTATTATTATTTTTTTTTAAAGTTTGATGTTGCATATTTGTTATACATTTTTAGGGGGTAGATCAGATAAATTGTGGCTTCTACCAATGTTATTATATGCGTCATTTCCAGTCTCCAAATATACCTATATATTATTTTCCCCTAACCCTACCACCCCTCTTCTAATTGGAGTAAACTAATGGACAACAACACTTGGGCTTCTAATTCCAGCTTATACAGTCAAAATACATTTTACAGATACAGTATACGTGACCAGTCAAAAGTTTGGATACACCTACTCAATCAAGGGTTTTCTTCATTTTTACTATTTTCTACATTGTAGAATAATAGTAAAGACATCAACTATGAAATATCACATGTGGAATCATGTCGTAACCAAAAAAGTGTGAAACAAATCAAAATATATTTTATGTTTGAGATTCTTCAAAGTTGCCACCCTTTGCCTTGACAGCTTTGCACAATCTTGGCATTCTCTCAACCAGCTCCATCTGGAATGCTTTTCCAACAGTCTTGGAGTTCCCACATATGCTGAGCACTTGTTGGCTGCTTTTCTTTCACTCTGTGGTCCAACTCATCCAAAACCATCTCAATTGGGTTGAGGTCGGGTGATTGTGGAGGCCATGTCATCTGATGCAGCACTCCAACACGCCTTCTTTGTCAAATAGCCGTACACAGCCTGTAGGTGTGTTTTGGGTCATTGTCCTGTTAAAAATCAAATGAAAGTCCCACTAAGCACAAATCGGATGGGATGGCGTATCGCTAAAGAATGCTATGGTAGCCATGCTGGTTAAATGAGCCTTGAATTTCAAATAAATCCCTGACAGTGTCACCAGCAAAGCACCATCACACCACCACCTCCATGCTTAACGGTGGGAACCACACATGCATAGATCATCCGTTCACCTACTCTGCGTCTCACAAAGACACGGTGGTTGGAAACAAAAATCTGAAATTTGGAGTCAGCAGACCAAAGGATAGATTTCCACCGGTCTAATGTCCATTGCTTGTTTTTTTTGTCCCAAGTTGATGTTGAGATGTGTCTGTTACTTGAACTCTAAAGCATTTGGGCTGCAATCTGAGGTGCAGTTAATTGCCGATTTCTGAAACTGGTAAATTTAATGAACATATCCTCGGCAGCAGAGGTAGCTCTGGGTCTTGCTTTCTTGTGGTGGTTCTTATGAGAGCCAGTTTCATCATAGCACTTGATGGTTTTTGTGACTGCACTTGAAGAAATGTTCAAAGTTCTTGACATTTTGCGGATTGACTGACCATGTCTTCCAGTAATGATGAACTGTCGTTTCTCTTTGCTTGTTTGAGCTGTTCATGCCATAATATGTACTTGGTCTTTTACCAAATAGGGTTATCTTCTGTATACCAACTCTACCTTGTCACAACACAAGTGATTGGCTCAAACGCAATAAGAAGGAAAGAAATTCTACAAATTCACTTTTAGCAATTGTTAATTGAAATGCATTCCATTTGGCTACCTCATGAAGCTGGTTAAGAGAATGCCAAGAGTGCAAAGCTGTCATCAAGGCAAAGGGTGGCTACTTTGAAGAATCTAAAATTTTAAATATATTTTGATTTGTTTAATACTTTTTGGGTTAATTTTGTATGTGTTATTTCATAGTTTTGATGTCTTCAATATTATTCTGTAGAAAATAGCAAAAATAAAGAAAAACCCTTGAATGAGTAGATGTGTCCACACTTTTGACTGGTACTGTATTTGACATAATAGTATATTTTACATTACTCTCTATTAGCTATAGAAAAATGATTAGTGTAGATCAGCATCTCAAAGGTCACGCAGAGTTCAGTGTGTATGGTGCTGGCTCAACCATGCTGTGAATGGTGGCAGACAGCAGCCTGATTTTAAAAACAGCCCATAGACATCTAGACACGGTTTTCTAGGGTTGTACCCTGAGAGTGGATAAATCTCAACTGTCTGCCGCCCTCAAGCAGGAAACAGGGTTGACTCATCATCGCTTTCTTTAGGCGTTGGCTTGGCGGTGCAGTTGTGTTCTTTATAACACACACACACACACACACACACAGAGGGAGGGACTGTTAAACCTCTGTGGTTCAAATCAGCACGTACAGTACATTAACCTGTGTTTGATTGAACTTGACAGATTCTGTGGTTCTATGTAGAGGTGGCTGTTGAGACAGACCTTTGTTCAGTATATAAAAGTTTTGTGTCATGAGTTGTTTTGAGATAGCGTTATCTCACACACTGAGTGTTGTTCACTGATTGACTGTGAATGTATTTTTTATGCGTTGTCGGCGTGCACATTTGCTTAGTTTCACTTCATCGGAATTTGTCAGGATCCTCTTTTAGGCCCACTCATCAGCAGTTCTTTCTGTTGGATTGTGTTGCCATGGGCCTCTGTATTCCACAATAAATAGTTCTAACATTCATAACCAATTTCATCAACAATTAGGCAGCAGAGATTTCTCAGTCATCTCAAAGTGGGAAAGTAGACGTAGCCTATGAAACTTCACACAAATCCTCATTGAACGATAAGCTAAACCTTTCATTTCTGCATTTCTAGTCAGTCATTCTCAAATCCTAACTCTTTACTTCTTTCATTCCCTTCTATCCTGATCATGTTTTCTGTGTGCCTGACAGTGATTGTATTTGTGGATATTAGGCCTATTCCTTTAATGAATTCAATCTGCTTTTAATTATTGTAATCATAGCAGACAATTAGGAGTTCATTAAAGTAATTAAAATATCAGTAATGCATGAATAGTTAAGCCCTCCTTTAGTCATACAGTTGTATGCATGTGAGATGTTATGGTGTCTTAGTGAAACAAACTCTTAGTGTTGGATTAGGAGCCTTTTACCTAGACTTTTACCTAGACTTGCCTTCCTGCGTGTGGGGCTAGATTATGATAAACGTAGTTTTCAAACCCTGGTAAAAACAGAATTTGTATATTGGTCTTTCTATAAATAAAGGGGCCCATGTGTGACTTCAGGGTTAACATTTCTAAATGGTTTGATATACATTTAAATGATTTTGTTTTGCACATGTATAGCTACAAGATTTAGAGTCTAGGTCGGCACAATGAGACCATTACTCCTAGCAACAACAAAACATCTACATGGCATTCAAAATGTCACATGAAACATTGACACTGCGTGTTTCTTTGTCATGCCTAGTAGCCAGGTCTGTTTTGTGCTTTAGGCAACTTATCGATCATTAATAGCCATGCTGAACCTTCCAGAATAATGAAAACGATATACAACAACATTTCTACATTTTTTTTATAGTTGATGTAACAATTTAATACAATAATGTAAAATGATGGGTTCTAGCAACAAAACCATTGGCAATAATAATAACCAATAATGACCTCATTATAATTAAATCAAATGAGCTTTTTCACCTGCACAGAATACAACAATAGCATGGCACCCTGCAGCAAATTAGGGTGAAGTGCCTTGTTCAAGGGCACATCAACAGATTTTCACCTTGGCTTGGGTATTCAAATCAAATTTTATTTGACACATGCACCGAATACAACAGGTGTAGACCTTAATGTGAAATGCTTACTTTACAAGCCCTTAACCAACAATGCAGTTCAATAAATAGTGTTAAAAAAATATTTACTAAATAAACAAAAGTAAATGTAATAAAGTAACACAATAAAATAACAATACCAAGGCTTTATACAGGGGGTACTGGTACAAAGTCAATGTGCGGAGGTACAGGTTAGTCGAGGTAATTTGTACTTGTAGTTAGGGGTAAAGTGACTATGTATAGATAATAAAAACAGAGAAGCAGCAGTGTAAAAAAAGAAAGGGGGGGTGTCAAAGTAAATAGTCCGGTTGGCCATTTGATTAATTTTTCAGCAAACGCTTCAAGCAATGTGTGTGTGTGTGAAAACAAGACATCACATTCTTGCTTCCTCTGCCCATGTTTGCTCCACTCCTTGCCTCTCCTTGAAAGTGCATTGTAGCCCGAGGGGAGGAACCTTCCCTCCTCTCCCCCGATGTGCTTTGAGGAGGTGAGGATTGGAGGAAACCAGGGGAGAATGTCAATGGCATTTACTTCATTCCTCATGCCCTCTCACCTTGCTGCCTCCTCAAAACTCATTGGATAAGAATGTGGGAGGGGAGGGACCTATTACCTTCTCATCCAATGGGTTTTGAGAAGGAGACGAGGAGAGGGGATGTAACAAATTAAGGAAATGCCATTGAGATTCTCCCAAAGGAAGAGGAAGCAAGTATATTTCATTGCTTTTCAAAAAATGTTGAGACTGACTGACCGACCGACCGTATTGCCCATGTCCTGTCCAGAAATAACCCCTAGCCTCAACTGCCCAGAGTCTAGACTCTTGTGGAGATCTGAGAGGGATTGATGGGTGGTGACATGGTGAGAGCTCCACCGTACCCTTTGATAGGCATTGGTTGAATTTTGGCGGTATTGCTTATACCTGTCCAGTTCTCTCAGATCTCCACAAGTGTCTAGGGAAGGGGTGGGCAATTCCAGTCCTTGAGGGCCTGATTGGTGTCACAGTTTTGCCCCAACTAACACACCCGACTCCAATAATCGCCTGATCATGATCTTCAGTTTAGAATGCAATTTGATTAATCAGCTGTGTTTGCTTGGGATGGAGAAAGTGTTGACACCAATTAAGCCCTTGAGGACTGGAGTTGCCCACCCCTGGACTTGGGGTTGTTTCTGGATAGGACCCCACAACCCTCTGGATGACATTTGAGGCATTGGTTGGATGTTTAATTCCATTGCTATTCACACACAGATTTGCACACGTATAAGTAGGACACACCAACGGCAACCTATCAGGCTCATCAGACAGGTCTGGGCAGCTTGAGACCTGCTGTAAACAGTGAAAGGATATATTTTCATGTCTACTATTCTCACCCTTGCTTCCAGCTAGTTAGGTGTGCCACCACTGACTGACTATAGCTAGGGCATATTTCTAGTCTAGCAATATACAGTCGTGGCCAAAGTTTTGAGAATGACACAAATATTAATTTCCACAAAGTTTGCTGCTTCATTGTCTTTTTAGATATTTTTGTCAGATGTTACTATCGAATACTAAAGTATAAATAAATACAAGCATTTCATGAGTGTCAAAGGCTATTATTGACAATTACATGAAGTTGATGCAAAGAGTCAATATTTGCAGTGTTGACCCTTCTTTTTCAAGACCTCTGCAATCTGCTATGGCATGCTGTCAATTAACTTCTGGGCCACATCCTGACTGACGACAGCCCATTCTTGTATAATCAATGCTTGGAGTTTGTCGGAATTTGTGGGTTTTTGTTTGTCCAACCGCCTCTTGAGGATTGATCACAAGTTCTCAATGTGATTAAGATCTGCGGAGTTTCCTGCCATGGACCGAAAATATCAATGTTTTGTTCCCCGAGCCACTTAGTTATCACTTTTGCCTTATGCCAAGGTGTTCAATCATGCTGGAAAAGACACTGTTCGTCACCAAACTGTTCCTGGATGGTTGGGAGAAGTTGCTCTCGGAGGATGTGTTGGTACCATTCTTTATTCATGGCTGTGTTCTTAGGCAAAATTGTGAGTGAGCCCACTCCCTTGGCTGAGAAACAACCCCACACATGAATGGTCTCAGGATGCTTTACTGTTGGCATGACACAGGACTGATGGTAGTGCTCATCTTGTCTTCTCCGGACAAGCTTTTTTCCGGATGCCCCAAACGATCGGAAAGGGGATTCATCAGAAAAAATGACTTTACCCCAGTTCTCAGCAGTCCAATCCCTGTACATTTTGCAGAATATCAGTCTGTCCCTGATGTTTTTCCTGGAGAGAATTGGCTTCTTTGCTGCCCTTCTTGACAGCAGGCCATCCTCAAAGTCTTCGCCTCACTGTGCGTACAGATGCGTTCACACCTGCCGATCCCGCAGCTGAATCAACTTTAGGATACGGTCCTGGCGCTTGCTGGACTTTCTTGGGTGCCCTGAAGCCTTATCACAACAATTGAACCACTCTCCTTGAAGTTCTTGATGATCCGATAAATGGTTGATTTAGGTGCAATCTTACTGGCAGCAATATCCTTGCCTGTGAATCCCTTTTTGTGCAAAGCAATGATGACGGCACGTGTTTCCTTGCAGGGAACCATGGTTGACAGAGGAAGAACGATGATTCCAAGCACTACCCTCATTTTGACGCTTCCAGCCTGTTATTCGAACTCAATCAGCATGACAGAGTGATCTCCAGCCTTGATCTCGTCAACGATCACACCTGTGTTAACGAGAGAATCACTGACATGTCAGCTGGTCCTTTTGTGGCAGGGCTGAAATGCAGTGGAATTTTTTTTTTTTGGGGGGGGGGATTCAGTTCATTTGCATGACAAAGAGGGACTTTGCAATTAATTGCAATTCATCTGATCACTCTTCATAATATTCTGGAGTATATGCAAATTGCCATCATACGAACAAAATGTATATTTGTCGTTCTCAACTTTTCTCCACGACTGTATACTGTTGTTTTGGCTGTATAGCATCATTTAAACTATTTACATGTAATCTACATAATATCCAAAAGTAATTATTTGTCATGAGAGGGCCATAAACAATATCTAGCCATGCTGTATATGCCAAGAAAGGTTAACATCTCACCTTTCTGGTAAAATTGTCACTTTTGAGGACTGATAAAAATATGAAATATTTTGTATTTCCTATTCAACAAAACTGTATGAATAAGGTTTGAAACTACTTATATACTTTCTAAATTTAGTATAATAAAATGATAAAACAGATTTCACTTTCCTTATAACTATAAAATGCGAGGAACTCACCTTTCACCTCACATTAATCTTGTCCGTCTATGAGAAATAGTGTTATTTGTTTTAAAATGTATAAATAATTTTAGATGAATGGCTTTAAATCGTTCTCTGAATGTACTACTGTGATGAAACCACTCTCTCCTGCTGCATTACAATGTAAGGATTGCAGGCATGTGCTTCGTCAGTGGCTGTGGCGTAGGGTTCAGCCAGGAGTTGATAGACAGTAGGAATAGCAGATGAAATGGTAGGAGGGACATCTCAGCTTCAAGGAGTCTCAGATTTCACATCCTTCATCACACAGGCTCAGAAAATATACTATTCTGTTCGTGGGAACCAGGGCTATTGATAAATGCAAGCCATTTCGATCTACGGTGTCCACAGATCGATTTATAAGCGAAAATGTCGGTCGGTACCGGAACCTCTACAAAACCACGCAGGTCCCCTGAACAGGGGACTTTACATCAGAGGTTTTAATAAGATTACCAAGTTAGCGAGGATATATCAGTCAGCTAATAATTTACAGTAACAGCAGTTCATTAATAAGTAAATGCACTCTAAACCGTATGCAGAATTGGAGAAATCTTACCTTGCCACTGTGGCGTGGTATGGGCAGCTATTAATCAATTAATTAATAGATTCATAGAATGTAGTTAGAAGGGTGACCTCCTACTTTGAAAGGACAGGAAGTGTTGGCTGTGCACTTGAACAGGCATTCCACATTTAACTTCACATTTGAACATTGAAAAACGAATAAACAAGCCGTTTTCACATTCCCGATTGCTTCGTTTTAACTCTGAAAACAAATGATCAAAACATACACGGAACGTAGTCTTACCTCAGGAACCTTGATTTAATGTTGTCCACAAAGTAGGCTAATTATCTTGTCCGCCGTAACAATAGACACAAATGTCAACATTATTTCCAGCACAATCCTTTCCTGAATCAGCTGATGTTGTGTGACAATGTCCCCATTTAACTTAGCAGCTAGATATCAAACACACATCAAACAATATTATGGATAATTATTGAAGAACCCTGTTAATGATGGTATCGACTTGTTTTATTAGTCATATTAAAGTTACTCTTTCTGTTTGAAGCATTGGATTTTGCAATCAAGTACATTATTTTGGATATGTGTGCCCATGAAAACAGTTTTCACACCGTAACATAGGGAGACACAAAATGTTACCAGCCTACAGTGCACTTCTGAGATCTCCATACAACAAAAAGAGTACGACAGCCATATCCATGAATTTCACAGGATCAAGGTCAATGTGTAATTGTTGTTAAATGCGTACTACATGATATAACAACAAACAGCAGTATCATAAATGTCATTAAAGGTAGTGTTTTGTCACACGATTTAAAGAGTTTAAACAGATTTTGATTCAACTCATGAATTATATTGAATGCATCTACGTTCCCCCTTTTTATATCTTAATGTATTCACATGGAGGAAAAAATGCAAACGATTATTAATGACTTTAACATCTCCAAACAGTTGTCCACTACAAGGAATGCTCACTGGTTCGTTAGTTTATAGAAAGATCCCTATACGCTCCTGCTACTGTTTAAGCCTTCCAGATATAACCTAGTCCAATACCCATTATCTATTAATTATTAATAGAGCTTGTTTTCAGTATTACACCCACATGAATATAATCACGAGACATGTTTCTTAGTATAATGTAATGGGGATTACCCTCAGGGTAGTATGTGGGTCGGAATCATGTGAACCACTGTGCAACGAGACACTTAACTTTTGTTCCTTTGACAGCAACTCTTATTTTGGACCTGTGACTCATCGGTTCAGGTCATGTATCCCAGCTGTTAATGTTAATGGTGTGAGAGAGGCATTGTGGAGCGGTTTTAGGTGAGTCAGAGGGGCTTTAGGGTGAATATCAAGTCATAGCTAACATCTGTGAGGTTGAAGCATTACACTTCCATAAAAAAATACTAGATTACTGAATAGGCTGAGTTTAAACACAGCTAACATGCAATGGCCACCACAGAGTTGACATAACACCACAGAATAAGTTCTAGGCCTAGTTCTTACTGGATAGCCTCACTATATCGATAGTACTGGATAGCCTCACTATATCGATAGTACTGGATAGCCCCACCATATCGATAGTACTGGATAGCCTCACTATATCGATAGTACTGGATAGCCCCACCATATCGATAATACTGGATAGCCCCACCATATCCATAGTCCTGGATAGCCCCACCGTATCCATAGTCCTGGATAGCCCCACCGTATCCATAGTCCTGGATAGCCCCACCGTATCCATAGTCCTGGATAGCCCCACCGTATCCATAGTCCTGGATAGCCCCACCGTATCCATAGTCCTGGATAGCCCCACCGTATCCATAGTCCTGGATAGCCCCACCGTATCCATAGTCCTGGATAGCCCCACCGTATCCATAGTCCTGGATAGCCCCACCGTATCCATAGTCCTGGATAGCCCCACCGTATCCATAGTCCTGGATAGCCCCACCGTATCCATAGTCCTGGATAGCCCCACCGTATCCATAGTCCTGGATAGCCCCACCGTATCCATAGTCCTGGATAGCCCCACCGTATCCATAGTCCTGGATAGCCCCACCGTATCCATAGTCCTGGATAGCCCCACCGTATCCATAGTCCTGGATAGCCCCACCGTATCCATAGTCCTGGATAGCCCCACCGTATCCATAGTCCTGGATAGCCCCACCGTATCCATAGTCCTGGATAGCCCCACCGTATCCATAGTCCTGGATAGCCCCACCGTATCCATAGTCCTGGATAGCCCCACCGTATCCATAGTCCTGGATAGCCCCACCGTATCCATAGTCCTGGATAGCCCCACCGTATCCATAGTCCTGGATAGCCCCACCGTATCCATAGTCCTGGATAGCCCCACCGTATCCATAGTCCTGGATAGCCCCACCGTATCGATGACTCTGGTAGTTGTGCTGTGGTTTTACTTGGCTGATAGATGTACATATTGATTCTTCTATCTCATACTGCTATGTCATTTTGCAATGTTGTATGGTGTCCCGGTCCTCCATTCTTGAGACAGAGAGAGGGTCTGTATGAGAGGAGAACAGCAGGAAACAGACTACGTTGCATGGCACTCAGGAAGTGGTCAAGAATGCTGTAGTCACACCGGCTGTGGAAGGAACATCTCCTTCTCGTTCGTAATAACACTTCTGCTTTGACATGGAGTAAATGACTAGGGCTGGGTGTTGCCATTCGATTTGGTAACGATTTGATACATATTGGGATTCTATAGCCTATGAATCACAATTTTACATATATTGTGGTTTGATACTGCAATTTTATTGCATCAGAGAATCGATTCGGAATAGCGATTCTCATCTGAATCGATTCCCCCAACTAACCCCTTCTCCCCTAAACTCTAGTAAACTCCCAACTTCAGTTCTTTCCACATGACTTCAATGTCTTGATGATGAACAGACACTGCAAGGTCTCCATATATAGTATACACAAATACATTTCCCCCCTAATCCTTTCAGAAAGTCCCCAACTGTTTTATAGGACAGTATCTATGAAGCTAACCCCCAGGGAGCATGATTTACAAATTCATTATGAAATCCTGGGAAAAAAACAAGCCAGCCTAGCCTGAGGGCAGTGGTCTGGTGATCAGGTGGCCTGGTGGCCATGTGGTTATGTGGTCAGGGCATCCAAAGAAAAGCCATTGGATCCAGAGCACCGCTGGTCTTTGGGATTTCCCTTTTTGCTGTTTTTAGGGAAATATAAACAGCACCACCGCTTTCCTGAAATAACTGACGCACCACAGATTCCTGCCCATTTTTAAAGGCACTTGTGCTTTCAACTAAAGCTAATAGCTTTACCACTAAACATCATACTACTTTTTTTTCCTTCACAGTACTCTTTTTTTTGTGGTTATTTATCCTCTTATAAGGGGTGACATTGAAACAAGTGTTACCTCATAAGTTCATTTTTACAATTGAGTTAACACTGCCTGAGGCCTGGGGGTAATTTTGTTGTTTTTGGAAATGGCTTTTGGTATCTCTCCTGATTCAATTCAGTTGGCCCTAATTCAGTTTGCAGAGAGAGGACAGAGCTCCATTATTTGATTGATGTGTGTGGCAGATTTGTTTGTTCTGAGAGGCTCTCTTCACTTCCCTGTGTGTGTGTGTGTGTGTGTGTGTGTGTGTGTGTGTGTGGGGCAGTGTTGGAGAAATACCCTTTACTCACGTGTGTGCTGGTGTCTGTGGTACTTTTGTGCATACACATGTGGCATTGAGTAAACCTCCCGATGCTCCTAGCAGCTGGACTTGATCATGGGAATGCCTGCTTTCGTACTTGGTCCCCCCCTTTTCAAAATAGTCTTAGCCCACTCCCATTGGTATTACATGAACACCACTGGCGAGAACACAAACAATATGAACTCAAAATGTGAGTTGGATTTGAAGGCCACCTTTAACCGGCCTGAATGATAGGAAAGGATGAACTTGTCGGTCGTGAGGGGCAAATTATAATAGCATCACAGTACTGCTGTATACAAAATGAACACTGCGTGTTTCCCTCTGCATTAACCTACCCACCTATATCAGATACATGGTGCAGGTGTGTCCCATGTTAACTCCAGTGCTTCTCACAGTTGTGTCAAGTTAGCTGGATGTCCTTTGGGTGGTGAACCATTCTTGATACACATGGGAACAGAGGAGGGATGATGTAGGGATAGGGGTGCTCTGCACTATTTACAAGCCTTGGGCATCATCTATACTCAGTACTGAGTAGAATTTCAGATGCCTCCCGAGGCCTAGTCCTAGACTAGTTAATATAGTCCTGCAGTAGGCTACATAACTATGGAAATAACACTGTCATACCGTCTATAATATTTCATGATGTAATGGTGATCCTTATCTAGACATTTGCTCAATCACATATCTAAGATGACTCTGTACTCTATAGGGGCAGAGTATAAACTACACGCAATGGAAGTTTGATATAGGTCCATCAGTCTATAACAGCGCCTTATGTAGTACTGAGTGATAAGACGGCCATTGTTCACATTCACTACTGCACTGTAGAAACCAGCAACAGTACACTATCTAGAACCTAGATGGTTCTTTGGCTGTCCCCATAAGAGAACCTTTGTATGTTTTTAAAATGGTATATTTATATATATATTTTTTAAATCTAGGAGAACCGTTTGTAGAAGCCCTGTTGGTTAGGCTAGTGGAAGCTTCACTGGAAAAGGACAACTGTCACCATTAAAATAGGCCTGCATGTGTGTTTGAGAGAGAACACCCCATATGACATAACCACTTTCACATCAAAGTATTGCAATGAACCAGGTCAATGGTATTTAGTTGATTTGACTTTTGACCCGAGTCATTATATGCACTAATGGTCTAGAGAGGATGCTAGAAAATGCACACGTTTCAGAAATGAAAAGCACACCACTTTGAAGGTTACATGGATGGGTCTATTTTCCACCTACTACATTGTGTAGCCTGTTCACCGAAAGCAATGCATTTTGAATAGTACATAACATGTATGTTATTAACACAGCAGTTGGTAATCGGGCTTGGAGCAGAGAGCTGTGGGCACAGTGATCGAGAGATGACCTCTTAAAATAGTAATGGGCGAAAAAAACGATAGTTACATATTGGGATATTATTTTTGATGATATATCGTATCGTTTTAAAAATATCGCTATATTATTTTTGCTTTAGTTTGCTGTACCAAAACTCCAGTATTTTTCTTTCATTGTTCTCCATTTTCTTTTTTAAATAGGGAGCTAATTTGTTTTCAGCATTTTTATTTCCCTGACTGATCAACTTGTTTTGTCATTGCTCTCTCTTGTCCTTCTGCAGCAGACATATGGTGAGCAATATTAATTAAATCACCGTATCAAATCACAATACATGTAGAATCGTGAGAATCGCAATACATATTGCATCGGCACCTAAGTATCATGATAATATTGTATGGTGAGGTCCCTAGCAGTTCCTAGCACTATCTTAAAAGTGTTTAGGTATTTCCTCAGAGGTGTGGCTTGTTTACATGGTACTCTTGCGATGCCAGTTGAAGGGATGCACAAAAAGCGAAACCTTTGCAACTGCAGTAGGTTTACATTTAGGACTTTAAAACATGATCATGTATTTTGCTTGATGGCTGAATAGGGCTGGGCAATATATAGTGAATACCGGTAGACTTGTATGGATGCACATCCGCCGTACCTTCCCAAAATGGACGACAATTGTGATATGTTGGCCATATCGCCCAACCCTATGTCTGAATGTCTGTCAGACACCTCCACAAGCGAAGAATGATTGTCCAATACACACGTTCATTCTACGAACATTAACCAAGCTGAAGAAAAATAAATCCACCTTGAATAATAGAGATCAGAATGTCTCTGTGTTTCCCTCTGATCTAGTAGTATTCTAGCCTGGTAACCGATCTGTTTGGTAGGGGGGTGGCTTTGAAACAGTCCCCTTCATGGGAAACCCCCTATCAAAACGGACAGATGCCGCTTCACTATCACTAGCCTTTAGTCGATTGACCATAGGAGATGGCAATACAGCACAAATAGATCTGGGACCAGGCTGGTAGTAGTATTACTCTTTAGAGACTTACCGACTGGCTGACTCCTCCCTTCATAGACCGAAGCCACACTGCACTGTTGAATGGGCATCCTAGTCAGTGGCTATGGGCTCCCCTCATAGTGAAAGTTTCATTTGACTGACTGGCCCAGTATATAATTGGGTCTCTCAGGAATGAGGGATCAGGGTCCCTAGTATGATTTAGCTCTGCTGTCTGCAGGCCTAATGGAGAGATGGAGGGAAGACTTCATTGGCTGGAGCATAGCGTGTTGAACCGGAGGGGACTGGGGACTGGACCCTAGCATGTTGAACCAGAAGGCACTGGGGACTGGAGCCTAGCATGTTGAACCAGAAGGCACTGGGGACTGAAGCCTAGCATGTTGAACCACAGTGCACTGGGGACTGGAACCTAGCATGTTGAACCACAGGGCACTGGGAACTGGAGCCTAGCATGTTGAATCACAGGGCACTGGGAACTGGAGCCTAGCATGTTGAACCACAGGGCATTGGGGACTGGAGCCTAGCATGTTGAACCACTGGGGACTGGAGCCTAGCATGTTGAACCACTGGGGACTGGAGCCTAGCATGTTGAACCAGAGGGCACTGGGGACTGGAGCCTAGCATGTTGAACCACTGGGGCCTGGAGCCTAGCATGTTGAACCACTGGGGACTGGAGCCTAGCATGTTGAACCACTGGGGACTGGAGCCTAGCATGTTGAACCACTGGGGACTGGAGCCTAGCATGTTGAACCACTGGGGACTGGAGCCTAGCATGTTGAACCACTGGGGACTGGAGCCTAGCATGTTGAACCACTGGGGACTGGAGCCTAGCATGTTGAACCACTGGGGACTGGAGCCTAGCATGTTGAACCACTGGGGACTGGAGCCTAGCATGTTGAACCACTGGGGCCTGGAGCCTAGCATGTTGAACCACTGGGGCCTGGAGCCTAGCATGTTGAACCACTGGGGACTGGAGCCTAGCATGTTGAACCATAGAGGACTCGGGTCTAGCATGTTGAACCACTGGGGACTGGAGCCTAGCATGTTGAACCATAGAGGACTCGGGTCTAGCATGTTGAACCACTGGGGGCTGGATTTTAGCATGTTCAACCAGAGGCAACTAGGGACTAGCATGTTGAACCAGAAGAAACTGGGGGGACTGGTGCCTATATAATGGTGTCTGTTTCACACTAGCCCAGAATGTCTCTCTCTCCCTCTCTATCTATCTACACCTGCCACCCCAGAATCCAGTCAGTATGTCAACGGAAAGGGTCACTTAGCAACACATATCCTGTTTTGTTTACTACTAAGCAGGCTGTGTTGATAGGTCCATATAAACCATGACGCCAAAAAGATACGAGGTGTTAACTGTGAACCACTATATTTCAGCTGTTTGGTTTAACTAAGAATGAAATTATACATACTGTACATTCTATCTGTTTTTGGAGATTTACACTCAAGTCAATTGTATTTAATGAACATGTTCCTGGGTAGAGGGAATCCTCACATTGTTCTCCTCAAGTGGAAATCCAATGGTGAGGAATGCAGACAAACTGTGACTCCAAAGTGGAAGTGAAAAGTTGGCACACTAGAGGCTACGGAGCAGAGCGGGAGCAGTAAAACAAGTTTGCTAAGAACTGTTAGTTGCAGCACATGGTGGTACAGTCGTCCGTGCCAACAATGCCAGGCACTCCCAGGCATCCTTTGTTTGGTATTAATTAGAAGTAATTAAAGCAAAACCCTGATTTCCTTGTAAGCCTGTCTCCATGCTGGCTTTTTAGAGGAACTCAGTTTTTTTTTTAATGGGGATTTTTTTTTCTCCCTTTTAAGTGAGCAGGAAGGGCTTCATGTGCACATGGTGTTAAAAAGAACATATGTTGACAAACATATTTGAAACTAGGCCTAATTTTGCTATGTATGGCATGGAAAGACGTGAACTGTTTGTATGTAATGCAGTTGTATAAATGTGTCATGCGCCACCTAGTGGTGTGAACAGATATCACTTTGAGCAAACCAGTTGTAGGAGTGTTGACCTAGGATCAGACCTCCCCCCTCCTGCTGTATATGTAATCTTATTCATTATGATCTATAAGGCAGCACTCTGACTCTGAGAAGCTTTATGAATATCGTCAATGGGAAACATTACTACAACATTTTAGCTTTGCCAATACAGGCTGGTGTCTAAAGTTAAAATGGGCCCTATTATCCTTCTGCCAAGAGGAAAGCAAACTTTGGGTAGAGTTATAGTAGTCATTAGCATTTAAAAACTCTCGCCAGATGAGGCATACTCGTGATATTCCCCGTACTCAAATGGACCCCTAAATTCAGCCAAATTGCACTTAGTTTTTCCATTTCATTGACCTTTTATTGAATCAAAATCATATTTCAATTACAAAGGGGCCGAAGGCTAATTTGATTTGGGTTATTTTGAAGAATTAATGTTGTGCAATAAACATTTATTATAGTGAAAACTTTGGGGGTTTTAATAAGCCAGAGGAGCCCAGAGGACGTGCATGCTTAATTGTTATGTGGTAAATTGCATTGTTGCGGCATTGCCGTGTGTAATGACTGTTCAGAAGTAAACTGATGGTTTCCACTAAAGTCAAGACAATTAGTTCGACAGAGGTTCCCTTGCTGTTAAATTGATTAAAATATGCTTAATTACCCATTTGAAAAATGTGCAATGTTTTACACACTTGTAGAAAGTGGTCAATGAGTCATAAGCTAGGAGCTAAGCTAGTGTTATGATTCAGACTACAACCCTATTGGCTGTTTCTATAAGTTGAGAGAGAAGCTTTAGCCTAATCAATGTTTGATCGTCCAGAGTCACATGGTTAGTGGTCCTTATCTGGCAGTAAAGCTAACCATACTACATAACATCACAACAGTTGTGACAATGCTTTGGCCCTGTTGGCATCCCCTTATCAATCAAATGTATTTATAAAGCCCTTTTTACATCAGCAGATATCACAAAGTGCTTTATAGAAACCCAGCCTGAAACTCCAAACAGCAAACAATGCAGATGTAGAAGCATAGTGGCTCGGTAAAACTCCCTAGGAAGAAACCTTGAGAGAAACCAGGCCCTGAGGGGTGGCCAGTCCTCTTCTGGCTGTGCCGTGTGGAGATTATAAGAGTACATGGCCATTAAGACCAAGATGTTCAAACGTCCATAGATGACCAGCAGGGTCAAATAATAATCATCACAGTGATTGTAGAGGGTACAAGACAGCAGTTGGTTGGGAGGGAGTCGGGTAAAAAAAAGTCAGGGTTCAATAGCCACAGGCAGAACAATTTGAAACTGGAGCAGCAGCACGACCAGGTGGACTGGGGACAGCCAGTAATCATTAGGCCAGGTTGTCCTCGGGCTCAGGTCCATGGAAGGGTGGAGAGAGATGGGAGAATTAGAAGGAGCAGACTTAATTTCACACAGGACACCAGATAAAACAGGAGAATTACACCAGGTAGGACAGACTTAGCCCCCCAGGATATACAGTTGAAGTTCGGAAGTTTACATACACTTAGGTTGGAGTCATTTAAAACTAGTTTCTCAACCACTCCACAAATGCCTTGTTTACAAACTATAGTTTTGGCAAGTCGGTTAGGACATCTACTTTGTGCTTGGCAAGTAATTTTTCCAACAATTGTTTACAGATTATTTCACTTATAATTCACTATCACAATTCCAGTGGGTCAGAAGTTTACATGCACTAACTTGACTGCCTTTTAAACAGCTTGGAAAATTCCAGAAAATTTGAGTCAATTGGAGGTGTACCTGTGGATGTATTTCAAGGCTTACCTTCAAACTCAGTGCCTCTTTGCTTGATATCATGGGAAAATTAAAAGAAATCAGTCAAGACCTCAGAAAAAAATTGTTGACCTCCACAAGTCTGGTTCATCCATGGGAGCAATTTCCAAATGCCTGAAGGTACCACGTTCATCTGTACAAACAATAGTACGCAAATATAAAAACCAATGGACGTCGCAGCCGTCATACCAATCAGGAGGGAGACGCGCTCTGTCTCCTAGAGCTGAACCTACTTTGGTGTGAAAAGTGCAAATCAATCCCAGAACAACAGCAAAGGACCTTGTGAAGATGCTAGAGGAAACTGTTACAAAGTATCTATATCCACAGTAAAACGAGTCCTATATTGACATAACCTGAAAGGCCACTTAGCAAGGAAGAAGCCACTGCTCCAAACCGCCATAAAAAAAGCCAGACTACGGTTTGCAACTGCACATGGGGACAAAGATTGTACTTTTTGGAGAAATGTCCTCTGGTCTGATGAAACACAAATAGAACTGTTTGGCCATAATGACCATCGTTACATTTGGAGGAAAAATGGGGAGGCTTGCAAGCCGAAGAACACCATCCCAACCGTGAAGCACGGGGGTGGCAGCATCATGTTGGGGGGGTGCTTTGCTGCAGGAGGGACTGGTGCACTTCACAAAATTGATGGCATCATGAGGTGGGAAATTTACGTGGATATATTGAAGCAACATCTCAAGACATCAGTCAGGAAGTTAAATCTTGGTGGCAAATGGGTCTTCCAAATGGACAATGACCCCAAGCATACTTCCAAAGTTGTGGCAAAATGGCTTAAGGACAACAAAGTCAAGGTTTTAGAGTGGCCATCACAAAGCCCTGACCTCAATCCCATAGAACATTTGTGGGCAGCACTGAAAAGGCGTGTGTGTGCAAGGAGGCCTACAAACCTGACTCGGTTACACCAGCTCTGTCAGAAGGAATGGGCCAAAATTCAACCAACTTATTGTGGGAAGCTTGTGGAAGGCTAGTTGCTAGTAAGAAGCATTGGGAAAAAATGGCAGCTCTATAGACAACTCATTCAGTGCCCTTATGACTTCTGTCAGAAAGCCATTATAAAATATCTGATGGCAAATATTTAGCAGTGAATTTTATACAAGTGTAACTTCACTTCGTGTGCCAGAAAACAGAGACTCACCGATGGAACACTACAGACTCACCAGCTCCTGTTGTGCTATTTACAAACCATTACGTGACTGGTGCAACTGGGGAACTATGGTAAGCTGACAAGTTGACAGCAAGTAGTTACAAATATTCACATTTATTGAAAAATTTCAAATAGGTACTGGCCGTTGGTAACTTCGGCCTTGTCTGGAAAGGAACAAACATCTGTATTGGGAGATTTTTTTTAGGGGGTCTGTAATGTCTGTTATTGTTTAAAGTGGTAATCTGCAGTTAAAATAATAACAATGGGGCTGGAGAATTGTAACCACTCTCAAATTCATCGACAGAGCTATGGAGGCAAGGACTGATATATTTTAATATTTTGTTTTATGATGGGGTACAACAGTTGAACTAAGCTCATAAATGGTCATTTATTTTCTTCAAGAATCAATGGGCACATATCATTAATTTATAAGTCCAAAAATGTATGTCGCAACTGCAGATTGCCCCTTTAAGTGTCTAAAGTAAATTAGAATTTTGTTTGCTTAGGGGGTTTGTTACTAAAAAGGAGGAAGTTAGCCAACAGGTGATCCACTAAAATAACAATGGGAAGTAAATAGAAGTAAATAGTTGGTGTGAGTCTTTGTGTAACTATTATCCACATTTTTCTTCACTGTTCTTAGTAGGGAGGGATATCAAATATCCTAGACTTGGTTAGTTGGACAATACTTACCTCCACTTCCACACATACATTATTACTGTATATTACAGCAACGATTTATGGACCTGCACGAGCCAAACGGGGCTTACTGCTTGGTGTCATTCATAGGTGTGGCTGATCGTGTGTGTCCATCTGTTACTGTGTATTGGTTGTTTAGGATATTCTCACACACACTATTTTCAAATTGATCTTATTGTTCACATTGTGCCTTCCCTTCAACAGAACGTACACATAAGAACATTGGCTGACGACATGGTAGGGCGTTCTGTTTTAATTTCTGTGTGTGTTTTGTTTTTGCATCATCGTCTTTGTGTCGTGGCAGCACAGGAAGATGAACTGACATCTGTGGATTGATCAAGCAAACCAGGGTTACGCGGGGCCTTCTGTTAACCAAGTTGGGTTCCTGTATGATTGTCTTTACAGTATTTGAGGGTGATGTTATGTACCCAAACAATAACGTCCTTTATGAAAAAAGTTTAGATCTATTTAAAAAAAAAAGCCTAATCAATCAAATATTACAGGAATGAATCCAACAGTATTCTGAATCGGTTAGGATTACATGTTTTATTTGTTACACGTTATTCCTCCTAATAATTTAACAAAGAACAAGTGCACTGTCTTTGGGTCACCAGTCATGTTCACCATCATTGGTTTGACTTGCCCTGATCCTTCCACAACGATTTCAGTGTAGATTCAGGTGTGACATCATTGATTTAATTTCCTTTAGTCTTTATTTGTCTTATTCCATTTCATATGTATGTGCAGTCATCCATTCCGCACCAGCATAACCCCTAAACCCATATAGCTAATACTAATGACGACTGACTAACAGCGTGGACTTACCCTCTTCTGACTCTGTAACAAAGGTGTGTGCTGCTGGCCGCATCTCGTTTCAACTTATTCTGTCTTCCGTCATCAGACCTGAATACATATGAGATGCTCTTGATTTAACGCTTGCAGTTGGTTCTTTTGGAGGTATTCCATTTGTTCCATTGCACCAGGCAAATTAAATAATGTACTGCTCAGGTAAAGGAATGTACATTAGACCTACATTTCTTCTGTATTCATCGGTGTAGCTAGAATAGCTGAATACAGCGAGGAGAGAGTATCTTCCTAATGTAGGTATGGTCCTCTGTACTGTACTACAGACTCTCATAAGTCTGTGATATTGAACAAACAACCTACAGGGTTAATAGTAAGTGTGAAGGTGAGTCAAATCTATGACTCTCACTGTAGTTTACAGTGCACTGTTTTATTATGTACTATTTTCATTCAGATAGACATGAACTGTACATATTAATGAATCAAGGCCAGTTTGAAAGAAATAGAGCAAGCAACGTTACCCATTTTTCACGCACATAATTTAATCTAACAGAAAAGATTAACAATAAAACATAATGAACGAACACTAGGTCTGTCCCTTGTCATAGGCAATCACTTTACTTTAGCCGTCCTGTGGTACCACCCTAACCTGGAATTGAGCCCAGCTGATGCTCGTTTAAAGGTTGGGAAGGAGATGGAAAGACATGTCAGGAAAGGCATATGACAGCATTACACCACCTTACAGTATGTTAGCATTCAGAAAGCCTAACGCCAAGAGAAATACTCCTAGATAAAGCCTATATGTCACTGTTATGTAGGCATTCAGAAAGCCCAACGCCAAGGGAAATACTCCTAGATAAAGCCTATATGTCACTATGTAAGCATTCAGAAAGCCCAACGCCAAGGGAAATAATCCTAGATAAAGCCTATATGTCACTATGTTATGTAGGCATTCAGAAAGCCCAACGCCAAGGGAAATACTCCTAGATAAAGCCTATATGTCACTATGTTATGTAGGCATTTAGAAAGCCTAACGCCAAGGGAAATACTCCTAGATAAAGCCTATATGTCACTATGTAAGCATTCAGAATGCCCAAAGCCAAGGGAAATACTCCTAGATAAAGCCTATATGTCACTATGTAAGCATTCAGAAAGCCCAACGCCTAGGGAAATACTCCTAGATAAAGCCTATATGTCACTATGTAAGCATTCAGAAAGCCCAACGCCAAGGGAAATACTCCTAGATAAAGCTTATATGTCACTATGTTATGTAGGCATTTAGAAAGCCCAACGCCTAGGGAAATACTCCTAGATAAAGCCTATATGTCACTATGTAAGCATTCAGAATGCCCAACGCCAAGGGAAATACTCCTAGATAAAGCCTATATGTCACTATGTAAGCATTCAGAAAGCCCAACGCCTAGGGAAATACTCCTAGATAAAGCCTATATCTCACTATGTAAGCATTCAGAATGCCCAACGCCTAGGGAAATACTCCTAGATAAAGCCTATATGTCACTATGTAAGCATTCAGAAAGCCCAAAGCCAAGGGAAATACTCCTAGATAAAGCCTATATGTCACTATGTAAGCATTCAGAAAGCCCAACGCCTAGGGAAATACTCCTAGATAAAGCCTATATGTCACTATGTAAGCATTCAGAAAGCCCAACGCCTAGGGAAATACTCCTAGATAAAGCCTATATGTCACTATGTAAGCATTCAGAAAGCCCAACGCCAAGGGAAATACTCCTAGATAAAGCCTATATGTCACTATGTAAGCATTCAGAAAGCCCAACGCCTAGGGAAATACTCCTAGATAAAGCCTATATGTCACTATGTAAGCATTCAGAAAGCCCAACGCCAATGGAAATACTCCTAGATAAAGCCTATATGTCACTATGTAAGCATTCAGAAAGCCCAACGCCAAGGGAAATACTCTGTCATAACGCTTACTGTACGCACTTTGGTAACGCCACATTCTTTCCCCTTCAGCGTGACCGGATCACCAGTTTTCGGAAGACTGGGAATAAAAAGGACAAGCCCCTGATCCAGCACTCTACAGACCCCCTGTCCACTCAGGTAGAGATGCCCATGCCCCAGCCCCTCTTCGACGAACGCTCCATGAACCTCTCCGAGAAGGAGATCAACGACCTCTTTGAGAAGATGATGGTAAGTCTGATACTGTGTATTTCCTTTTGAACCGAATGTGTATATAGCCACCTATATCCACCACTATCCACAGTGCTCTCCTATAAGAGTTCATGTACAGTGTCCCTGTGTGGATATGTACTAAATGATAACTATTGCTCCCTGTCCACCTTCCACCACTACTTGAACCATAAAGACGTAATGGGTAGAATGGACATGGTTACTGCATCTACGTCTTGGGGCCTTTTTAGTACTAGCTACCAATCACATTGATATTTTACTGTTCACCAGAGTCTCTAATCTTTAAGTGGATCTCTGATTTCCACTGGTTTTCATAGTAATGATACAATTAGATGTGATGTGTTGACAGCTTGCTGTGGCACATTAAACCAACTCTTGCCAAGGAAATGTAGCAGGTTTCTATTCTATATATTCACATGTCAATGTGGGTGCTTTTGTGTCTCAAACTATGCCCCACACTTCTCTCGTAAGCTGCAGGCAGGGAGCTCTGTGCTCAGTCTAAGCCTCTACAGAACAGTACTTACCTGGTTCGCTGCACAGAGCTGAGTCACAGCTCCGAATTCACACTGACGCTTAGCATAGAGAGCACATTGATCACAAAGAGAGACAGGAGGGAGCTTATCAGTGTAACACTATCGTGACTTCTCAATTAACTCTGTAACTCAAGTTCACTTGACTCAGCCCTCATTCAAACAGAGAGCTCCATCAGAGCTACAGAGAGCTCCATCAGAGCTACAGAGAGCTCCATCAGAGCTACAGAGAGCTACAGAGAGCGCCATCAGAGCTCCATCAGAGCTCCAGAGAGCGCCATCAAAGCTCCATAGAGCTACAGAGCGCCATCAAAGCCACAGAGAGCGCCATCAGAGCGCTCAGTCAGAGCTACTGAGGGCGCCGTCGGAGCTACTGAGGGCGCCGTCGGAGCTACTGAGGGCGCCGTCGGAGCTACAGAGAGCTTGCCTGCCTAACCAGACTCCTCGCTACACCAAAAAAGTTAGCTTATAACAGTGAACCTTTTTATGGGATACACATAAGGCAATTCTAGGTCTAGTGGCATAGTTTTTTAAACTATACCCAATTCAATGGAATTGCAACCCCCTGCATGCACAGTGCATTCTTTCATCACATGTGCAGTGCACTCTTCCATCACATGTTCAGCTGATTCTCAAGATCTTGCACACTGAGATGCTTTTGAGCCCACACTACTACAGTGTCTGAGCCTAGGACTACATGCTTTCTGGTAAGTTTTGATTTCAATACTGGGTGGGGTGAATATATTTTATGACATACATCATTTTTTGTAAAGTTGTAAATAGTAGCCTGCAGCAAAGTGTGTTTAAATAATTTCTAAGTTGTTAACAATTTCTGCTAGTTAGCTTTTGCTGCCATTTGGGTTTTACCTTGCTTGTGCCTGCTAACAGAGGACTGTTAATTCACCTGTTTCCATACGTTTAATTTATCTTACAAATTAGTTGTTTAATCTAACTGCTTAACTCTTTATCTGTACATGGAATTGTATATATTTATTTATTTTTACTCATATTTTCTCATCTTTACAGTAAAATGTCACGGGCACTATCTTATGTGTGGAGACAATTTACTGCAGCTAATGTTGAAGGAAAAGCTGTGTACATTTGCAAATACTGTCCCAAATCATATATGAAAAATGCAACAAAAATGCAAAATCATCTGGCCAAGTGCATAAAGTTCACTTAGCGCTCAAAACAAGCAACATCTGACAAAAGTCCCTCTCATCATTTTCACCTCAAATAGAAGTAATCAGACACCTTATCGATAGCAACAATCATGGTCCTCTTGGAATCATATGTTTTTTTTTTACTCAATGGAGGAACGTAGTCAGAGAAATGCTGCTGAATGTCTTGCGAGCTGTGTATGCAACTTGTTCACCTCTAATCCTCATAGGCAATGTATATTGGAAGAGATTTCTGAATGTTCTTCGCCCAGCATACACCCCTCCAACCAGACATGCTTTATCTACTCATTTGCTAGCTGCAGAGTTCAACAGAGTTGAAGTGAAGGTCAAGCAAATCATAGAGAAAGCAGACTGCATTGCAATCATCTTTGATGAGTGGTCGAATGTTCGTGGGCAAGGAATAATTAACTACATCTCCACCCAGACACAGACATACCGGTCTCTACATGATCTGAGCTGAAGGCACTCATCAATGACCTTGTACCACAGAAGTTATTTGCACTGGTGACAGACAGTGCTGCGAACAGGCAGGCTGCTTGGTCTAAAGTGGAGGCGTCCTGGAAACACACTACAAGAGAGCCAAGGAAATGGTTAGGTATGTGAAGGGTCATCAAGTTATAGCAGAAATCTACCTCACCAAGCAAAGTGAGAAGAATAAGCGCATCAGATTAAAGCTGCCCAGCAACACCCGTTGGGATGGTGTTGTCGTCATGTCTCCTGGAGGGGAAGGAGTCTGTCCAAGAAATGGCAATATCACAGTCGGCTGATATGGACAGCCCCATCAAGAGGATCCCCCTGGATGACGTACAGTGCCTTGCAAACATTTTCACCCTCTTGGCATTTTCCCATTTGGTTGCATTACAACCTGTATTTTAAATAGATTTTTATTTGGATTTCATATAATGACATACACACAATAGTCCAAATTGGTGAAGTTAAATGAAAAATATTACTTGTTTCAAACAATAAAAAAAAAACTGAAAAGTGGTACGTGCATATGTATACACCCCCTATGCTTTGAAGCCCCTAAATAAGATCTGTTGCAACCAATTACATTCAAAAGTCACAAAATTAGTTAAATAAAGTCCACCTGTGCGCTATCTAAGTGTCACATGATCTGCCACATGATCTCAATATATATACACCTGTTCTGAAAGGCCCCAGAGTCTGCAACACCACTAAGCAAGGGGAACCACCAAGCAAGCAGCACCATAAAGACCAAGGAGCTCTCCAAACAGGTCAGGGACAAAGTTGTGGAGAAGTACAGATCAGGGTTGGGTTATAAAGAATATCCCAAACTTTGAACATCCCACAGGGCACCATTAAATCCATTATTAAAAAATGTAAAGAACATGGCACCACAACAAACCTGCCAAGAGAGGGCCGCCTACCAAAACTCACAGACCAGGCAAGGAGGGCATTAATCAGAGAGGCAACAAAGATACCAAAGATTACCCTGAAGGAGCTGCAAAGCTCCACAGTGGAGACTGGAGTATATCTCCATAGGACCACTTTAAGACGTACACTCCATAGAGCTGGGCTTTACGGAAGAGTGGCCAAAAAAAACATTTGGTGTTCTTCAAAATGCATGTGGGAGACTCCCAAAACATACAGGAGAAGGTACTCTGGTTCGATAATTTGATCAAATTAAGCTTTTTGACCATCAAGGAAAATGCAAACCCAACACCTCTCATCACCCCGAGAATATCATCCCATATCATCGCCAGAGGCTGGGAAACTGGTCAGAATTTAAGGAATGATGGATGGCGATTAAATACATGAAAATTCTTGAGGGAAACCTGTTTCGGTTTTCAAGAGATTTGAGACTGGTACGGAGGTTCACCTTCCAGCAGGACAATGACCCTAGGCATACTGCTAAAGCAACACTCGAGTGGTTTAAGGGAACCTTGAAATGTCTTGGAATTACCTAATCAACGCCCAGACCTCAATCCAATTGAGAATTTGTGGTATGACTTAAATTGTTGTACACCAGCAGAACCCATCCAACTTGAAGGAGCTGGAGCAGTTTTGCCTTGAAGAATAGGCAAGAATCCCAGTGGCTGGATGTGCCAAGCTTATAGAGACATATCCCAAGAGACTTGCAGCTGTAATTGCTGCAAAAGTTGGCTGTACAAAGTATTGACTTTGGCCGGGTGGATAGTTATGCACGCTCAAGTTTCTTGTTTGCATGTTGTGCAAGTCAGATGATACAAACCCCTAAAAAATCATTTTAATTCCAGGTTGTAAGGCAACAAAATAGGAAAAATGCCAAGGGGGTGAATACATTCGCAAGCCACTGCATTTTAGGAGAGAGTGGTAAGAAGCCTGGAAGTCCTGAAACCTATAACAGTAGTTGTTGCACGGGTTGAGGGAGACAATGCCATCATGTCTTATGTTCAGAGTCTGCTTGCAGATGTAAGAGAATAAATCCATACTGCCCTGCCCACTTCACTTTTGCTCCAAGCAAAAGTTAATTTCTGCAGTTCTGAAATATATCAAAGCGTGAAGACTTCTGTCTGAAGCCCATACACTCCGCAGCGTACATGTTGGACCCAAGTATGCTGGCAAGAGCACCCTGTCTGGTGCTGAGATCAACAAGGCATATTGTGTCATTACTGTCTCTCCCCACCTTGGCCTGGATGAGCAAGGTTCTTGGCAGTCTGGCGAATTACACTTCCAAGCAAGGGCTTTGAGATGGAGATGGAATATTGCAGTCGTGCCAACATATCTTATCAGCCACCTGGTGGAAGGGACTTTGTGGATCTGAGGCTCTTTCCCCGGTTGCCTCCATCATCCTCCAAATCTCACCAACATCAGCCGCCTCAGAGTGCAACTGGTCCTTGTTTGGGAACACACACACCAAAGCACGCAACAAGCTGACCAATACAAGGGTAGAAAAATAGTGTCCATCCGGGCAAACTTCAGGCTTTTTGAACCTGACAATGAGCCCATCCTCTACAAGATTGGGAAGTAACAGTGAAGATGAGGCCTCAGAGTCTGATGTTCAAGAGGTGGACATTGAGGAGGTCCAGGGAGAAGACATGGAAGCCCGAGAGGAAGACAACCAAAGCTTTAGTTTCTAGAATATCATTTCACAGATGTATGTTGAAAACGTTTTTGGGAGATGCGATGGATCATTGGGATCATTCAATATTCCCTTTTGTTAAATGAAATCATCCCATATGAACAGTCAAGTCATATAATTAAAGTTCAATTCGTAATGAAATAGTTTATTTTATTTCTATTGGAAGGATTTAATAAATTGGCAATTATGTCTACTTATGATAAGGTATCCATATGATATGGGAAATATATCCAATGCAAAAAACTAAATTTTTAAAAAGTATTAATATAAATTCCCATATATTCCCGTTAATTCCCATATATTCCCGTTAATTCCAACGGAAAGTTTCCACCACCTGAATATTCCCCCAAAATGCTCAACCCTAGATACATCCATAATAATGAGCTAATGATGTGGGATTTCCCCTGATCGTTGATAGGGCTTTGTATATATCCATACAAATTATGCTGATTCATGATTTTGACTGGCTGAGAAACTGCCTACTTGTTTGTCTCATCCCGACACGTTCATTACAATGGGACAGCTGGAGATTGAATTTGAATATTGAAACAAAGTTGCACATGTCAGATAGACCAGACCGCAATGTTTATACAAATCTCCACTGTTGAAAACTAAATGTTAGCTAAAGAAAATTGAGATAATGTCTAGATTATTTGTTATAGTGAAGATGTTTACGTTTCCTTGGCGGAACGAATGAGACAGTGCTTTGCTCAGTCAAATGGAACAGGGTAAATGGGTAAATGGGTATTTTAACATCATAGATTTTGCCGGTGGTAACTTGTAGACACCAGCTGGAATGCGGTTTTAACCGCGGTTTTAATCATCACCGTTGTATAACTGATCACTATTTTTTTATGTCTGACCTACCGTATGTTTGACAGTGCTAAGTTGAACTGTCGTACACCATCAGAGCCCAGAAAAAAAGCTTGTTTTACTTCAATGTTTGTAAACAAAGTCAATGTAAACAAATACTGACTGTATAGCCTCAAAACGTGGTTAAAACGATGTATGGTCAATCCTTGCATTCATGGCTCTGTCTATGAATTTAAGAGTGGTTACATTTCTCCAGCCCCATCCCTCAGCTTTTAACAGAAACAGGGGAGAGGAGTATGCTTTTTAATTGTTCATTTTTAAAATATTTTATTTCACTTTTATTTAACCAGGTAGGCAAGTTGAGAACAAGTTCTCATTTACAACTGCGACCTGGCCAAGATGAAGCAAAGCAGTTCGACACATAACGACACAGACTTACACATGTAGTAAAACAAACATACAGTCAATAATAAAGTAGAAAAATGTCTATAAACAATGTGAGAAAATGAGGTGAAATAAGGGAGGCAAAGGCAATAAATAGGCCATGATGGCGAAGTAAATACAATATACCAATTAGACACTGGAATGGTAGATTATTAGTAGATGAGTGTGCAAAGTGGAAATACTGGAGCAAAATAAATTAGTAGTAGATGAGTGCAAAGTGGAAATACTGGAGTAGAATAAATACAGTAGGGGAAGAGGTAGTTGTTTGGGCTATTTATAGATGGGCTATGTACAGGTGCAGTGATCTGTGAGCTGCTCTGACAGCTGGTGCTTAAAGCTAGTGAGGGACATAAGTGTTTCCAGTTTCAGAGATTTGGCGACGAGTATGAAGCGAGGGCCAGCCAACGAGAGTGTACAGGTCGCAGTGGTGGGTAGTATATGGGGCTTTGGTGACAAAACGGATGGCACTGTGATAGACTGCATCCAATTTGTTGAGTAGGGTGTAGGAGGCTATTTTGTAAATTACATCGCCAAAGTCGAGGATCGGTAAGATGGTCAGTTTTACGAGGGTATGTTTGGCAGCATGAGTAAAGGATGCTTTGTTGCGAAATAGGAAGCCAATTTGAGATTTAACTTTGGATTGGAGATGTTTTATTTGAGTCTGGAAGGAGAGTTTAGAGTCTAACCAGACACCTAGGTATGTTGTCCACATATTCACATAAGTCAGAACCGTCCAGAGTACTAATGCTGGACGGGCTGGCAGGTGCAGGCAGCAATCGGTTGAAGAGCATGCATTTAGTTTTCCTTGTATTTAAGAGCAGTTGGAGGCCATGGAAGGAGAGTTGTATGGCATTGAAGCTCGTCTGGAGGTTAGTTAACAGTGTCCAAAGAAGGACCAGAAGTATACAGAATGGTGTCGTCTGCGTAGAGGTGGATCAGAGAACCACCAGCAGCAAGAGCGACATCATTGATATATACAGAGAAGAGAGTTGGCCCAAGAATTGAACCCTGTGGCACCCCCATAGAGACTGTCAGAGGCCCGGAAACAGGCCCTCAGATTTGACACACTGACCTCTGTCTGAGAAGTAGTTGGTGAACCAGGCGAGGCAATCATTTGACAAACCAAGGATGTCGAGTCTGCCGATGAGGATGTGGTGATTGACAGAGTCGAAAGCCTTGGCCAGGTCAATGAATACGGCTGCACTGTATTGTTTCTTATCGATGGCGGATAAGATATCGTTTAGAACCTTGAGCGTGGCTGAGGTGCACCCATGACCAGCTCGGAAACCAGATTGCATAGCGGAGAAGGTATGGTGGGATTCTAAATTGTCGTTGATCTGTTTGTTAACTTGGCTTTCGAAGACCTTAGAATAGATATAGGTCTGTAGCAGCTTGGGTCAAGAGTGTCTCCCCCTTTGAAGAGGGGGAGACCGCAGCTGCTTTCCAATCTTTGGGACTCTCAGACGACACGAAAGAGAGGTTGGAACAGGCTAGGGGTGGCAAGGTGGAAAGCGTGGCCAGCTGTAGAAAAATGCTTATTGAAATTCTCAATAGTAGTGGATTTATCAGTGGTGAGAGTTTCCTATCCTCAGTGCAGTGGGCAACTGGGAGGAGGTGCTCTTATTCTCCATGGACTTTACAATGTCCCAGAACTTTTTTATTATTAAATTATTATTATTATTTTTTTTTACAATTTTGACCCCTTTTCCTCCCCAATTTCGTGGTATCCAATTGTTTAGTAGCTACTATCTTGTCTCATCGCTACAACCCCCGTACGGGCTTGTGAGAGACGAAGGTTGAAAGTCATGCGTCCTCCGATACACAACCCAACCAAGCCACACTGCTTCTTAACACAGCGCCATCCAACCCGGAAGCCAGCTGCACCGATGTGTCGGAGGAAACACCATGCACCTGGCAACCTTGTTTAGCGCGCACTCTGCGGCCGGTTACGACAGAGCCTGGGCGTGAACCCAGAGTCTCTGGTGGCACAGCCGGCGCTGCAATACAGCGCCCGTAACCACTGCGCCACCCGGGACGCCTCCAGAACTTTTTTGAGTTTGTGTTGCAGGAAGCAAATTTCTGCTAGCTAAAGCTAGCCTTGCCTTTTCTAACTGCCTGTGTATATTGGTTTCTAACTTCCCTAAAAAGTTGCATTTCACGGGGGCTGTTCGATGCTAATGCAGAACGCCATAGGATGTTTTTGTGTTGGTTAAAGGGCAGTCAGGTCTAGAGAGAACCAAGGGCTATATCTGTTCCTGGTTCTACATTTCTTGAATGGGGCATGCTTATTTAAGATGGTGAGGAAGGCATTTAAAAAAAGTAACCAGGCATCCTCTACTGACGGGATGAGGTCTATATCCTTCCAGGATACCCGGGCCAGGTCGATTAGAAAGGCCTGCTCGCTGAAGTGTTTTAGGGAGCGTTTGGCAGTGATGAGGGGTAGTCGTTTGACCGCAGACCCATTACGGATGCAGGCAATGGGGCAGTGATCGCTGAGATCTTGGTTGAAAACAGCAGAGGTGTATTTAGAGGGCAAGTTGGTTAGGATGATATCTATGAGGGTGCCCGTGTTTACGGATTTGGGGTTGTACCTGGTGGGTTCATTGATAATTTGTGTGAGATGGAGGGCATCAAGTTTAGATTGTAGGATGGCCGGGGTGTTAAGCATGTCACAGTTTAGGTCACCGAGCACTGAAGATGGATGGGGGGGAAATCAGGGTGGTCAATAGCCAGAGGCAACGGTGAGAGACATGTTTTTAGAGAGGTGGATTTTTAAAAGTAGAAGTTCAAATTGTTTGGGTATAGACCTGCTGCTGATTAATACTTCTGATACTTTAAGTTACCCTATTTCTTATAGTTACTCTATATAACTATGAGACAACCATACAATTCTGTAGTGATGGTGATACAGAGCATTTGGTTACTGTAATTACTGTTACTATTTCCTGTTACCAGTGAAGATGCACATTTTTCGACTGAATTTCACCAGATATCAGACAGGTATTTATAGGGTAACACTCATATGGCTTTAACAAGCTCCTCCTGTTGTGTTATGCACTAGAGTGTGCCTATCTACCCAAGTGTGGTCATAAACTGAATTTGTATCAGTTAAACCTGTTGTTCTGCGTCTCCATTGAAGTTGAGAAGAAGTTGAGGTATGCATGCCTGTAGCCAGGCAGCCAGCCCAGCAGGCTGCGAATCTCCATCATTGAGGATAGAAGATTATTCCACTTAACATATTAACTGCAGAGAAGGAAGCCTACATTATAAAACAATATCTGAATTCAAAAGAATGTTAGCTTCTCGTCACTGTGCAGTTAGATGTAATTTATTGTACTTAGACGTGACATGTACATGGTGTCCGTCCATATTTAAATGTAAACAAGGGTTGCTGTGTTCCCACATACATCCAAGGAAGGACATTGCTTTATTTAAAAAAAAAAAAAGAATAGTAAAACCCCCCACACACACATGGCTTTAGTAGGAGAGGACATGTTGATCAATGAGCTTTCCGATGGGACTCGCTGGGTAAAGCTCAACATTATCCCCGTGTGGGGTTCTGCTTGACTTAATGAAAGGAGAGGAGAAGGGATGCTTGACATTCCCATCAGTTTTACGGTTGTTTGTTTGATTTATACTGTGAAGCATTTGATCATCACAGAGATTAGTCATTTTGTCACTGGAGCATATGCTATATTAACCCCAAGTACTAAGTAGGAGCATGTACTACACTGAACAAATGCAACATGCAGTATTTCAAGGATGTTAAAGTTCATAAAAGGAAATCAGTCAAAAAATAAATAAATCAGGCCCTAATTTACTGTTAGTCACAGATGCCTTTAAAACAAAGGTAGGGGAGTGGATCAGAAAACCAGTCAGTATCTGGTATGACCACCATTTGCCTCATGCAGCGTGACACATCTCCTTCAGATAAAGTTGATCAGGCTAGAACATGCTCAATAACAGGTATGTAAACAACATTTGAGTGAAATAAGCTTTTTGTGTGTATCAAACCCCACATACTGGTTGATAAACTGGTGAATTTAGGTGTCAACTCTTTACCGATCAAGTGGGTTAATAGTTTCCTTGTGAACCGTACTCAACAAGTGAAGTTTAACTCCGCCATCTCTACGTCTAGAACGGTGAGTACGGTAGCGTACTTTCACCGATACTGTACCCAAATGATTGTCAAGCTTCTGACTCAACCCATAAGTTTTTAAATATGAAGATCACACTGCTGTTGTGGGTTTCGCCCAGCCAGACCAAGCCTCTCTTCAAGGTTAGGACAGAGAAATGTCAAAATTCGTCCAGTGGTGTGCAGATAACTTTCTTGAAGTAACCGTTAAGAAAACAAAAGAGATGGAAAATTATTTCAGAGGGAAAAAACTACCCCCGCCAAAGATCAATGGGGAATCAGTCCATAGAGTGACCACATATACAGTTGAAGTTGGAAGTTTACATACACTTTGAAGGTTGGAGTCAGGTTGGAGTCATTAGAACTCAATATTCAACCACTCCACAAATTTCTTGTTAACAAACTATAGTTTTGGCAAGTCGGTTAGGAAATCTACTTTGTGCATGACACAAGTAATTTTTCCATCAAATGTTTACAGACAGATTATTTAACTTATAATTCACTCTATCACAATTCCAGTGGGTCTGAAGTTTACATGCACGAAGTTGACTGTGCCTTTAAAAAGAAAATTCCAGAAAAATTGTCATAATTATGTCATGGCTAATTGACATCATTTGAGTCAATTGGAGGTGTACCTGTGGATGTATTTCAAGGTCTACCTTCCAACTCAGTACCACACTCAGTGCTTGACATCATGGGAAAATCAAAAGAAGTCAGCCAAAACCTCAGAAAATAAACTGTAGACCTCCATAAGTCTGGTTCATCCTTGGGAGCAATTTCCAAACGCCTAAAGGTACCACTTTCATCTGTGCAAACAATAGTACGCAAGTATAAATACCATGGGACCACGCATCCGTCATACTGCTCAGGAAGGAGACTCGTTCCGTCTCATAGAGATGAATGTACTTTGGTGCGAAAAGTGCAAATCAATCCCAGAACAACAGCAAATGCCCTTGTGAAGATGCTAGAGGAAACAGGTACAAAAGTATCTATATCCACAGTAAAATGAGTCCTATATCGACATAACCTGAAAGACCGCTCAGCAAGGAGGAAGCCACTGCTCCAAAACCGCCATAAAAAAGCCAGATTACGGTTTGCAACTACACATGGGGACAAAGATCTTACTTTTTGGAGAAATATCCTCTGGTCTGATGAAACAAAAATATTACTTTTGCAAAAATGATCATCGTTACATTTGGAGGAAAAAGGGGGGATGCTTGCAAGCCGAAGAACACCATCCCAACCATGAAGCACGGGATGAAGGGATGAACCATGAAGCATCATGTTGTAGGGGTGCTTTGCTGTTGTAGGGGTGTTGTATGGGTGCTTTGCTGCAGCATGGACTGGTGCACTTCACAAAATTGATGGCATCATGAGGTGGGAAAATGATGTGCATATATTGAAGCAACATCTCAAGACATCAGTCAGGAAGTTATAGCTTGGTTGCAAATGAGTCTTCTATATGGAAAATGACCCCAAGCATACTTCCAAAGTTGTGGCAAAATAGCTTAAGGACAAAAATGTCAAGCTATTGGAGTGGCCATCATAAAGCCCTGACCTCAATCCCATAGAAAATGTGTGTGCAGAACTGAAAAGGTGTGTGCGAGCAAGGAGGCCTACAAACCTGACTCAGTTGCACTATGTCAGGAGGAATGTGCCAAAATTGAACTGACCTATTGTGGGAAGCTTGTGAAAGGCTACCCAAAACGTTTGACCCAAGTTAAACAATGTAAATAAAGGCAGTGCTACCAAATACTAATTGAGTGTATGTAAACTTCTGACCCACTGGGAATGTGATGAAAGAAATTAAAACTGAAATAAATCTCTATTATTGTGACATTTCACATTCTTAAAATAATGTGGTGATCCTAATTGACCTAAGACAGGGAATTTTGACTAGAATTAAATGTCAGGAATTGTGAAAAACTGAGTTTAAATATATTTGGCTATGGTGTATGTAAAACTTCCAACTTCAACTGTAAGTACCTGGGAATCGAAATAGTCTAACTGAAATTCAATGACTGCCTTTGCAAAGATACATTTCTACAAAGAATATATATATTTTTTACGCACACTGAACCATTTTATTGTTGACCGCCATATCTTACATATGTTCTATAAATCTGTCCTGCAGAGTGTGCTGTCCTTTGGTCTGATTTGCGCGTTCGGTAACATGCGAGTGCCAGATCTAGTCAAGCTTCAGCGCTTGATTAAGACTGCAGGAAGGATAAATTGGTATAGATCAATGATCAGCCACCAGCCTATACACACAACTCTTCCTCCTAAAAATTGAAAGAATTTTACAGGACAGTGCTCATCCCCTTCATTCAATATTTAGTCACAGTAGCAGCCAGACAAGGGGAATGACACTTCTTCAAAAGAAAACAGATAGATATGGGGACTCTTTTATTCCAACAGCCATTAGGCTGTATAATAAATAGTATGTTGGTCCCTCGAGTATACAGCATATTGCACTTTCACTTTTTATGTCTAGCTATAGCATACTGTCTTTTTATGCTGGTGGAATAATAAAGTTGATCTGAATAAAGTTGATCTGAATCTCCGAGGTCAAACCTGTTTTGCAATCCCTGCTTTTTACTCCATAGAAACTGGCCCTGGCTGACTCTGTGTATACTGCCAGATTGAAAATCTAACAAAAAGCGTTCAGCCCATTTCTTTGAAGCAGGCAAGGCTAAATTACCAAGGCTTCATTGCATAGGTGTGTGTGTGTGTGTGTGTGTGTGTGTCTTTTATCATACAATGGTCTTTATTGCGGGAGCGAAAGATGGTCCCTCTTTTTAAAATTATTATTTTTAAATTTTTATTTTAAAAGAAATCACAAGCTGCTTCTTGGTGTTTTCTTGCTGCTTGGTGTTTTCTTGCTGCTCTGTGCTTTCCTGCCTCAGCGCACCTCATGCCCTGCCTGTCACTCAGCTCACCTCTCAATTACTGTGTTTGTGCTCACTACGCCGTGACATTAAACTCAGGCTTCCATTTGCTCAGTGACGGAAGGCATGTTTCACGGAGGCTGAAAATGTGTTGCACCGAGAACCCTCACTGAAAGCGAGATTACAGTAATGAATTTGAAGTAAAAGGACTTGTATTACCTTTACGTGCTTTTGAAGCCACCAGCACCAACTTGCCCGTATCTATAGATGGCAGAGCATGTTCACAGCTGAAGTACCACAAGCAGCATGTGTTGAAATGATAATACAACTTGAATTGGAGTAGCTAAGTATAGTCAAATGCGTCATCTTATTCTCAATAGATAGATACTCAATACAGAGTATTTGGATTTGGTTGTTCTCTGTGTCTCTCTTCGTATCCCCAGCACTTATTGATCGATAACATAGCATACACTGCTGTTTTCAAATGAGTTCCAAATTAGGTTGTTAGTGCTGACCAAGGAGCCCCCTGGTGTGCTTTAATGACTAGGACAAATCCAAATGGGTTTTTCCTTCAGCATGTTGTCTGCATGTCACTCAAAGCTAGAATAAGCCCATAATGCTGCCAGGTCATCAAAAGGTTCTGGGAAGAAGAGCTGAACAGGGTTGGTTGATGCGGACACATTATCTTCTCCCGGCCTGTTAAGAAACCACTGGAGGAGTGGTAGTGCATGGTGTAGTGTTAGTGTGTGTACTGTGGTGTTTAGTGTTAGCATTTGTGCTAGTTCCAATAGGGGTGGTATGTAGCCTAGCGGTTAGAGCTTTGGGCCAGTAACCGTAAGGTCACTGATTTGAATACCCAAGCCGACAAGGTGAAAATCTGCCGATTTGCCCGTGAGCAAGGGACTTTACACTAATTTGCTCCAGGGGTGCCATGCTTATATACCCTGTGAACAACACATTTCACTGCACCTATCCAGTGTTTATCACAATACATTTGGTGTGTTACTATAGTGTGTACTGTAGTGTTAGTGTTACAGTACTGTGTAGTGTTAGCGTTACATTTCTGTGCAGTGTGTACTGTAGTGTTACAGTACTGTGCAGGGTGTACTGTAGTGTTACAGTACTGTAGTGTTTGTTACAGTAGTGGTACAGTGGTTGTGGTAGTGTTACAGTACAGTATGGTTGCGGTAGTGTTACAGTACTGTGCAGTGTGTACTGTATTGGTAGTGTTACAGTACTGTAGTGGTGGTGTTACAGTACTGTAGTGTTACAGTACACTGTGGTGGTACAGTACACTGTAGTGTTACAGTACACTGTAGTGTTACAGTACAATGTGGTGTTACAGTACACTGTGGTGGTACAGTACTCTAGTGTTACAGGTACAGTACTGTAGTGTTACAGTACACTAGTGGTGGTGTTACAGTACACTAGTGGTGGTGTTACAGTATACTAGTGGTGGTGTTACAGTGCTGTGGTGGTGTTACAGTACACTGTAGTGTTACAGTACACTGTAGTGGTGGTGTTACAGTACTGTCGTGTTACAGTACTGTAGTGTTACAGTACACTAGTGGTGGTGTTACAGTACTGTAGTGTTACAGTACACTGTAGTGGTGGTGTTACAGTACTGTAGTGTTACAGTACACTGTTGTGATGGTGTTACAGTACTGTGGTGTTACAGTACACTGTAGTGGTGGTGTTACAGTTACAGTACACTGTAGTGGTGGTGTTACAGTACTGTGGTGTTACAGTACACTGTAGTGGTGGTGTTACAGTACTGTGGTGTTACAGTACACTGTAGTGGTGGTGTTACAGTACTGTCGTGTTACACTACACTGTAGTGGTGGTGTTACAGTACTGTCGTGTTACAGTACTGTAGTGTTACAGTACACTAGTGGTGGTGTTACAGTACTGTAGTGTTACAGTACACTGTAGTGGTGGTGTTACAGTACTGTAGTGTTACAGTACACTGTTGTGATGGTGTTACAGTACTGTGGTGTTACAGTACACTGTAGTGGTGGTGTTACAGTACACTGTAGTGGTGGTGTTACAGTACACTGTAGTGGTGGTGTTACAGTACTGTGGTGTTACAGTACACTGTAGTGGTGGTGTTACAGTACTGTGGTGTTACAGTACACTGTAGTGGTGGTGTTACAGTACTGTAGTGTTACAGTACACTGTAGTGGTGGTGTTAGTGCTGTAGTGTTACAGTACCCTGCAGTGGTGGTGTTACAGTACTGTAGTGGGGGTGTTACAGTACACTGTAGTGTTACAGTACACTGTAGTGGTGGTGTTACAGTACACTGTAGTGGTGGTGTTACAGCACACTGTAGTGGTGGTGTTACAGTATACTGTGGTGTTACAGTAAAAACTGTAGTATTGCAGTACACTAGTGGTGGTGTTACAGTACTGTGGTGTTACAGTACACTGTAGTGGTGGTGTTACAGTACTGTGGTGTTACAGTACACTGTAGTGGTGGTGTTACAGTACACTAGTGGTGGTGTTACAGTACACTAGTGGTGGTGTTACAGTACTGTAGTGGTGGTGTTACAGTACCCTGCAGTGGTGGTGTTACAGTACACTCGTGGTGGTGTTACAGTACTGTAGTGGGGGTGTTACAGTAAACTGTAGTATTACAGTACACTAGTGGTGGTGTTACAGCACACTGTAGTGGTGGTGTTACAGTACTGTAGTGGGGGTGTTACAGTAAACTGTAGTATTACAGTACACTAGTGGTGGTGTTACAGTACTGTAGTGGTGATAGTGCTGTAGTGTTACAGTACACTGTAGTGGTGGTATTACAGTACTGTAGTGTTATAGTACACTGTAGTAGTGGTGGTGTTACAGTACACTTGCAGTGGTGTTGCAGTACACTTGCACTGGTGTTACAGTACACTTGCAGTGGTGTTACAGTACACTTGCAGTGGTGTTACAGTACACTGTAGTGGTGGTGTTACAGTACACTGTAGTGGTGGTGTTACAGTACTGTAGTGTTACAGTACACTGTAGTGGTGGTGTTACAGTACTGTGGTGTTACAGTACACTGTAGTGGTGGTGTTACAGTACTGTGGTGTTACAGTACACTGTAGTGGTGGTGTTACAGTACTGTGGTGTTACAGTACACTGTAGTGGTGGTGTTACAGTACTGTGGTGTTACAGTACACTGTAGTGGTGGTGTTACAGTACTGTGGTGTTACAGTACACTGTAGTGGTGGTGTTAGTGCTGTAGTGTTACAGTACCCTGCAGTGGTGGTGTTACAGTACTGTAGTGGGGGTGTTACAGTACTGTAGTGGTGGTGTTACAGTACACTGTAGTGGTGGTGTTACTGTACACTGTAGTGGTGGTGTTACAGCACACTGTAGTGGTGGTGTTACAGTAAAAACTGTAGTATTACAGTACACTAGTGGTGGTGTTACAGTACTGTAGTGGTGATGTTAGTGCTGTCGTGTTACAGTACACTGTAGTGTTGGTATTACAGTACTGTAGTGTTATAGTACACTGTAGTAGTGGTGGTGTTACAGTACACTGTAGTGGTGTTACAGTACACTTGCAGTGGTGTTACAGTACACTTGCACTGGTGTTACAGTACACTTGCAGTGGTGTTACAGTAAACTGTGGTGGTGGTGTTACAGTACACTGTAGTGGTGGTGTTACAGTGCTGTAGTGTTACAGTACACTGTAGTGGTGGTGTTACAGTACACTGTAGTGGTGGTGTTACAGTACACTGTAGTGTTACAGTACACTGTAGTGGTGGTGTTACAGTACTGTCATGTTACAGTACTGTAGTCTTACAGTACACTAGTGGTGGTGTTACAGTACACTGTAGTGGTGGTGTTACAGTACTGTGGTGTTACAGTACACTGTAGTGGTGGTGTTACAGTACTGTGGTGTTACAGTACACTGTAGTGGTGGTGTTAGTGCTGTAGTGTTACAGTACCCTGCAGTGGTGGTGTTACAGTACTGTAGTGGGTGTGTTACAGTACTGTAGTGGTGGTGTTACAGTACACTGTAGTGGTGGTGTTACTGTACACTGTAGTGGTGGTGTTACAGCACACTGTAGTGGTGGTGTTACAGCACACTGTAGTGGTGGTGTTACAGTACACTGTGGTGTTACAGTAAAAACTGTAGTATTACAGTACACTAGTGGTGGTGTTACAGTACTGTAGTGGTGATGTTAGTGCTGTCGTGTTACAGTACACTGTAGTGTTGGTATTACAGTACTGTAGTGTTATAGTACACTGTAGTAGTGGTGGTGTTACAGTACACTGTAGTGGTGTTACAGTACACTGTAGTGGTGTTACAGTACACTGTAGTGGTGTTACAGTACACTGTAGTGGTGTTACAGTACACTGTAGTGGTGTTACAGTACACTGTAGTGGTGTTACAGTACACTTGCACTGGTGTTACAGTACACTTGCAGTGGTGTTACAGTAAACTGTGGTGGTGGTGTTACAGTGCTGTAGTGTTACAGTACACTGTAGTGGTGGTGTTACAGTACACTGTAGTGTTACAGTACACTGTAGTGGTGGTGTTACAGTACTGTAGTGTTACAGTACACTGTAGTGGTGGTGTTACAGTACTGTCATGTTACAGTACTGTAGAGTTACAGTACTGTAGTGTTACAGTACACTAGTGGTGGTGTTACAGTACTGTAGTGTAACAGTACACTGTAGTGGTGGTGTTACAGTACTGTAGTGGTGGTGTTACAGTACTGTAGTGGTGGTGTTACAGTACTGTAGTGGTGGTGAGGTGTTACAGTGGTGGTAGTGTTACAGTGGTGGTAGTGTTACAGTAGTGGTAGCGTTACAGTAGTGGTAGCGTTACAGTAGTGGTAGCGTTACAGTAGTGGTAGCGTTAGCTGAACAGTAGTGGTAGTGTTACAGTAGTGGTAGCGTTAAGGTAGTGGTAGCGTTACGGTAGTGGTGGCGTTACGGTAGTGGTAGCGTTACGGTAGTGGTAGCGTTACGGTAGTGGTAGCGTTACGGTAGTGGTAGCGTTACGGTAGTGGTAGCGTTACGGTAGTGGTAGCGTTACGGTAGTGTTAGCGTTGCGGTAGTGGTAGCGTTGCGGTAGTGGTAGCGTTGCGGTAGTGTTAGCGTTGCGGTAGTGTTAGCGTTGCGGTAGTGGTAGCGTTGCGGTAGTGGTAGCGTTAGGGTTACAGTAGCGGTAGCGTTAGGGTTACAGTAGCGGTAGCATTAGGGTTACACTAGTGGTAGTGTTTTACTAGTGGTAGGGTTACACTAGTGGTAGGGTTACACTAGTGGTAGGGTTAGTGTTACAATAGTGAGAGTGTTAGCGTTACAGTAGTGTAGGGTGTGGTGTAAGTGTGTCGTGTTCATATTATACCTGTGGCTGCTTGCTACCTGAGAGTCACATTAAGGCTGCTGTGGCTTCCACTCTGCCACTCTGTGTGTTGTGCAGCGTCCTTGGGTTCTTTAGTCTTGATGTGCACAGCTGGACCCCGGAGTCAGAGCCCCTGATATAAATTCACAGCGGTAAATCCTCTGATGAAATCTCCCATTGGAGGATGCGTCTTTGGCGAGAAGGAGGCTCTGTGGCAGGATTCTTAATGTGGGACCTGGTGCTGGGAAAACAGCGAGCCGCCATGTGATACACGTGTTTTAATCGTCATTTAGCCAGCGGCAAACCCCCTTCTTTATGAATCTGTACCCCTCCCCATCAGCTCCATTGCTCCCATCTAACATGTACATTCAGACACGTTTCATACAAGGGCGGGCTAGGAGGGACGAGAATGAGGTTGTGATGACCAGCGAGGATGCTTCAGGATGGACAAGCGGACAGAGACTGGTCACTCCTCTTCTCTAGGCCATGCCCTCCAGACCAACACGTCTGTCTCTGTGTGAATGATGTTATTTGAATGAACACCGCTCGTCTGGTCCACCGCTGTGAATCACTTTACGTACAGACACACAGTCAGAGACGCTCCTCCATCTTGGCACAGAATGTGCCAAGGATGCACCCCAAATGGCACCCTGTCCACTCTGTTATACCGCAGGGTGGATATCATACCAACCTTTAACTATTGTGGAAGTTAATTTCCTTGGCCTATTCTGTATACAGTGTGCTACTTGACCGGGGCCGATTGATACATCATACTCCGGCCTCACTCTTCTGTTTCCACGAGTAGTTATCACTGTCACTAGCTGTGAGTCGTATCCACATTACCTCCCGTTGCTTTGCCTGTTTGTCTTATTGCTTGTCTGCCATATTCCAGGTATTCTAGAAGCAGAATACCTGGAACCGATGTGTATCTGTGAACTGCCATCAACATGCCTCCACCTGTTCTTCTAGTTTTCAGTTTTATGATCTCTTTATGATTCCTCTCTTCAGCCATGGCAAGTAATAGATCCAAATGATGACCCTCGTCCCCCCACCTAATGCCCACTGAAGTCGTAGAAGAGAGTGAGAGACCGAGGGAATGAAAGTGACCATTGCAGAGTGCTGTGCGGATGAGGCTAGTTTGAGCCTTTACATGCCTCACTGCCAGGAGCAGCATTCTCCGTAATAACAGCCTCTCTGTGATTCTCCATTGCAGTTACACTTTCCCTCTGCACTTAAACCACAGAGGAGGAGAGACACGATGTACCCCTATACGCCATGAATCAAACTTGTGGGGCAGTGGAGAAAATAATGCATTTGTCAAAGCAAATCAAAACAATACTTTCTCTCCTCCTCCTCATACTGTACTACTGGAACATGACGGTACACTATACATTATCCCTTACAATCGGAGTTCACAGGCAGCACATATCTCCGTATCGCTCTGTGATATATTTTTGTTATTCGTTTAACTGTTTTTTTTATTTACCCCTTTTTCTACCCAATTTCGTGGTATCCAATTGGTAGTTTTACAGTCTTGTCCCATTGCTGCAAGTCCCGTACGGACTCGGGAGAGGCGAAGGTCGAGAGCCTTGCATCCTCCAAAACACAACCCAGCCAAGCCACACTGCTTTTTGACACAACACCCGCTTAACCTGGAAGCCAGCCGCACCATTGTGTCAGAGGAAACACCGTACACCTAGTGACCATGTCAGCGTGCATCCGCCCAGCCAGCCACAGGATTCACTAGTGCGCGATGGGACACGAGCATCCCCGCTGGCCTAACCCAGACGGCGCTCGGCTAATTGTGCGTCTCCCAGTCGCTGCCAGCTGCAACAGAGCCTGGACTCGAACCAGGATCTCTAGTGCCTTAGACCACTGTGCTACTCGGGAGACCACGCTCTGTGATTTCGGATGTATCTGAGGCAATCTCAAGTTGTTTCGCACAGTATTCAGGCCATGCAGAGTTGAGGCCCAGTCCGTTCGGCTGAAAGAACACACGCAGATGTCTCCACTACTGCCAGATAGCTCCACACACAGTCAAGTGTTTGGGGTTGCCTGTGTAAATGTTTAATTTACCCGAGTCGGCAGCCAGGGATATCTTGGGATCCTTCCACGCGGACCTGCGAGGATATCATTATGAATGGATCATAAATCATTTTTGGGAGGCGGAACACAGAGAAGCTTTTCTCTTCCAGTTGGCCCAGATGAGTACTCCGCAGGCCCAAATGTCTCCCCCCTCTCTGTCCCTTCATCCCCCCTTTATTCTCCACTCTGCGTTTTGCCTTGTTTAATGAATGCCAATTAACCGGCCAAATTAGCAGAGTTCAGAGATGAATTTAAAAGCCTGCCGGTCCCTCCATTAGAAAACGTCCAAAAACGCCCCCCCCCCCGTACCTAGTGGGTCATGCTACCCTTAATATTAATACCCATGATGCTGTACCTAGTGGGTCATGATACCTTAATGGTAATACCCATGATGCTGTACCTAGTGGGTCATGATACCTTAATGGTAATACCCATGATGCTGTACCTAGTTTGCCATGATACCTTGATGGTGATACCCATGATGCTGTACCTAGTTTGCCATGATACCTTGATGGTGATACCCATGATGCTGTACCTAGTTTGCCATGATACCTTGATGGTGATACCCATGATGCTGTACCTAGTTTGCCATGATACCTTGATGGTGATACCCATGATGCTGTACCTAGTGGGCCATGATACCTTAATGGTAATACCCATGATGCTGTACCTAGTGGGTCATGCTACCCTTAATGGTAATAACCATGATGCTGTACCTAGTGGGTGATGCTGTACCTAGTGGGTACATTACCTTAATGGTAATAACCATGATGTCGTGCCTTTCAACAGCCACAGACTACTGTACCAGTCAATAGCCTACAGAATTAAAGAGACAATATTTTAAATCCCTTCACCAAATGTTAGATCATATAGTAGACATGGTAAGGTTGATTTATCTATGGCGGCACCCCAAATTTCCTTCACAGTGCATTACTTTTGACAAGGGCCGAAAGTAGTGCATTATATGGGGAATACATTAATGATGGGGGAAATAGACAGCTACATTTCAAGATATTCCTTTTGAAGATGTATCGTTTCACAATATCAATATTATTTTTGTTAGTTGGCTTTACCTGCCCCAAAACTCATAGCTTGTTCTCCGTCTAATGTTTAAATAGGGAGCCAATTTGTTTTCAGCACTTTCATTTCCATGACTGATCAAAACATGTTTTCTCGTGGCTCTCCCTTGTGTCTCTGTAGCAGACATATGGTGAGCAATATGTCTGGAAAATCGCATCGCAATAAATTCAGTATCGAATCGCAATGCAATCGTGAGAATCGCAGTACATATCGCATCGACACCTAAGGACGGTGATATCGTATCTGGCAGTTACCAGTTTTCTTGTACATCCAAAACCACCAGCCTTCAGCAAAAGAAGCTCAGTCAACTCACTGTGTACAGAAAGACATCAAACAAAAGAAAAACACACAATTCTCCCACTAGAGTGCAGCCTTGTTCCACAGCAGCACCACTCAGCCACATCACTTTAGCCATGTGTTTTTCTGTGTCATTCTGTCCATACCTTTGTCTGAGAGTGCTCCAAATAAACATCCTCCCATCCTCCTACTATCCTCATCATGTCATTCCCCTGCTTTTAGTGCTCTTCTTTCCATCCCTCACTCCCTCCATCCCCTCATCTCTTTGACAAGAAAGGACCTTTTTGTGATGCAGAGGAAAACGTAGCATGTATGCTGAAGATAATAGCTAATGAGACATTGGCTACTGTCCATCCAGGCGCTGTGGCATGACAGTGTTGGATGGTAATCATCCTTACCCATCCACTGTACAGGCAGTATGATATTTGTTGTATAACATAGGGTAATGCATCATGGCCTAACTATTCTGTTTCCAGGGGTAGTTATCACTGTCGCTAGCTGTGGGCTCATCCACATTACCTCCTGTTGCTATGCCTGTCTGTCATATTGCCTATAGAGGGGGGGGGGGACTGTGTACCCCACCTGTAGTACACAACCCTATAGAGGGGGGGACTGTGTACCCCACCTGTAGTACACAACCCTGAAGAGGGAGGACTGTGTACCCAAACTGTAGGACAGAACCCTATAGAGAGGGGGAGTGTACCCCAACTGTAGTACACAACCCTATAGAGGGGGCTGTGTACCCCACCTGTAGTACACAACCCTGTAGAGGGGGGGAGTGTACCCCAACTGTAGTACACAACCCTATAGAGGGGGGCTGTGTACCCCACCTGTAGTACACAACCCTGTAGAGGGGGACTGTGTACCCAAACTGTAGGACAGAACCCTATAGAGAGGGGGAGTGTACCCCAACTGTAGTACACAACCCTATAGAGAGGGGGGACTGTGTACCCTCAACTGTAGTACAGAACCCTATAGAGAGGGAGGAACTGTGTACCCTCAACTGTAGTACAGAACCCTATAGAGAGGAAGGAACTGTGTACCCTCAACTGTAGTACAGAACCCTATAGAGAGGGAGGAACTGTGTACCCTCAACTGTAGTACAGAACCCTATAGAGAGGAAGGAACTGTGTACCCTCAACTGTAGTATAACAGCTGGTCATAAAGTAGTATGACTGTTTACCTTTACCAGAATAACAACAAAGTAGCTGCATTTGCATTTGTTTAAGCTGTTTTCTAGTGACGTTTATTTACGATTTCACCTGGCATATAAAATGTTCTCTCTCATCAGGACACTGCTGTTTGAGAGCCAGCAAAGAGAGGAGGGGACTGTGTACCCTCAACTGTAGGACAGAACCCTATAGAGAGGGGGGGACTGTGTACCCTCAACTGTAGTACACAACCCTATAGAGAGGGAGGAGCTATGTACCCTCAACTGTAGGACAGAACCCTATAGAGAGGGGGAGGAACTGTGTACCCTCAACTGTAGGACAGAACCCTATAGAGAGGGGGGGGAGGAACTGTGTACCCTCAACTGTAGGACTAGAACCCTATAGAGAGGGAGGAGCTATGTACCCTCAACTGTAGGACAGAACCCTATAGAGAGGGGGGGGGGGAGGAACTGTGTACCCTCAACTGTAGGACAGAACCCTATAGAGAGGGGGGGGAGGAACTGTGTACCCTCAACTGTAGGACTAGAACCCTATAGAGAGGGAGGAGCTATGTACCCTCAACTGTAGGACAGAACCCTATAGAGAGGGAGGGGGGACTGTGGACCCTCAACTGTAGGACAGAACCCTATAGAGAGGGGGGACTGTGGACCCTCAACTGTAGGACAGAACCCTATAGAGGGGGGGCACTGTGGACCCTCAACTGTAGGACAGAACCCTATAGAGAGGGGGGACTGTGGACCCTCAACTGTAGGACAGAACCCTATAGAGGGGGGCACTGTGGACCCTCAACTGTAGGACAGAACCTTATAGAAGGGGGGTTGGCCCATCAACTGTAGCACAGAACCCTAGAGAGGGGGACTGTGTACCCTCAACTGTAGGACAGAACCCTATAGAGAGGGAGGAACTGTGTACCCTCAACTGTAGGACAGAACCCTATAGAGAGGGAGGAACTGTGTACCCTCAACTGTAGGACAGAACCCTATAGAGAGGGAGGAGCTATGTACCCTCAACTGTAGGACAGAACCCTATAGAGAGGGAGGGGGGACTGTGGACCCTCAACTGTAGGACAGAACCCTATAGAGAGGGGGACTGTGGGGCGGCAGGGTAGCCTAGTGGTTAGAGTGGACTAGTAACCGGAAGGTTGCGAGTTCAAACCCCCGAGCTGACAAGGTACAAATCTGTCGTTCTGCCCCTGAACAGGCAGTTAACCCACTGTTCCCAGGTCGTCATTGAAAATAAGAATGTGTTCTTAACTGACTTGCCTGGTTAAATAAAGGTAAAATAAAAATAAATAAAAAAAACTGTAGGACAGAACCCTATAGAGAGGGAGGAGTTATGTACCCTCAACTGTAGTACAGAACCCTATAGAGAAGGAGGAGCTAGGTACCCTCAACTGTAGGACAGAACTCTATAGAGAGGGGGGACTGTGGACCCTCAACTGTAGGACAGAACCCTATAGAGAGGCTTGGCTAGCTCTCAAACAGCAGTGTCCTGATGAGAGACTGAATTACTGGCCAACACAATCACTTCAAACTGAAGCTGGATAGACTGCAAACCTTTTACCTATTTTCTACTTATGTCTTTGTATATCCATAAAAATTATGCTGATTCATGATTTTGACTGGCTGAGAAAAGCTGCCTGCCTGTCTGTCTCTCATCCCGACTCCCGACACGTTCATTACAATGGGACAGCTGGAGATTTAATTTGAATATTGAAACAAAGTTGCACATGTCAGATAGACCAGACCGCAATGTTTATACAAATCTCCACTGTTGAAAACTAAATGTTAGTTTAAAAGTAATGTGAGATAATGTCTTGTTGCTTTTTAGAGACTAAAAGACATGAGGTAATGTCTAGATGCTTTTTATAGTGGAGATGACGTTTATAAATTGCCTGCCTGGGCTGATGAGACAGTGGATTGCGCAGTCAGATGGAACAGAGTAAATGGGCATTTTAACATCATTTAGCTGGTGGCAACTTTTAGAGGAGATACTGGCTGGAATGCCCCCCTTCTGTAAACCTAGATGGTACGAGTCCTGAATGCTGATTGGCTGACAGCAGTGGTACGTCAGACCATGTATGACAAACATGTATTTTTACTGCTCTAATTACGTTGGTTACCAGTTTATAAAAGCAATAAGGCACCTCAGGGGTTTGTGGTATATGGCGAATATACCATGGCTAAGGCCTGTATACATTGCGTCATGCATAAGAACAGCCCTTAGCCTTGGTATATTGGCCATATACCACAAACCCCCTCGTGCCTAATTGCTTGAGGACTGCATCTTTAAGAGCAACAAACAGTGGGAGAATCATTGACTGTTTCCATTTGAGTGAAGAGTGTTGACATCCTTTAAAGCAGCAATCAGCAGTTAAAACAATAACAAAACCCATCCCCCCCCCTGTTTCGGTAAAAAGCTCTGGAATTGTAACTACTCTCATTTGGATGCAAGGACTGACCATCTATGATATCACATTTATAGTTATATAATTTTAAAAAATATTTGTAAAAACTTTTTACCCCTTTTTCTTCCCAATTTCGTGATATCCAATTGGTAGTCTTGTCTCATCGCTGCAACTCCCGTACGGACTCGGGAGAGGCGCAGGTCGAGAGCCATGTGTCCTCCGAAACATGATCCTGCCAAGCCTAACTGCTTCTTGACACACTGCTCGCTTAACCCGGAAGCCAGCCGCGCCAACGTGTCGGAGGAAACACCGTACCACTGGCGAACGTGTCAGCGTGTATGTGCCCAGCCCACCACAGTAGTCGCTAGAACGCAATGGGACAAGAACATCCCGGCCGGCCAAGCCCTCCCCTAACCCAGACAATGCTGAGCCAGTTGTACGTTGCCATGTTGTCATGGGTCTCCCGGTCGCGGCCGGTCTGCGACACAGCCCGGGATCGAACCAGGATCTGTGGTGACGCCTCAAGCACTGCAGTGCCTTAGACCGCTGCGCCACTCAGGAGGCCCACAATTATAGTTTTAACCATGTTTTTAGGCGATATATTGTTTGTTTAAATTTACTTTGTTTACAAACATTGGAGTTAAACAAGCTTAGATTTTGGGTTCTGAGTGGGTAGGACAGTTCAACTAAGAACATCTTCAGTCAATGTAGTTGGAGTCTTAATGGATTTTAAATAACCTTAACTTCCCATTATGTGTCGTATTCATCTGTCCTCACTCTCTGTGTTTGTTTCCTCAGGAGGACATGAACCTGAATGAGGAGCGTAAAGCCCCCCTGCGTGGGAAGGACCTGAGCACCAAGAGAGAGATGGTTGTACAGTACATCTCTGCCACAGCCAAATCTGTAAGTCCTTGTTGTAAACCAATGGGCTTTCTGCATTATATCTGTATTGTAACTGTTCTTACCTACTCTCACCCAGTGTGGTAGTAGTTAGTGGGAAAAATAACAAACTCTATTCTACCAACACGCTACAGAATTATGAGATGAACCTGCTCTGCTTCCTTTCTGTCGCTCTCTCTACCTGCCCATCACTCTCTCACTCCGTCTCTCTACCTGCCCATCACTCTCTCACTCAGTCTCTCTACCTGCCCAACACTCTCTCACTCAGTCTCTCTACCTGCCCATCACTCTCTCACTCGTCTCTCTACCTGCCCGTCACTCTAATTCCCTCTCTCTCTCTACCTGCCCGTCACTAATTCCCTCTCTCTCTCTACCTGCCCGTCTCTCTCTCTACCTGCCCGTCTCTCTCTCTACCTGCCCGTCTCTCTCTCTACCTGCCCATCACTCTCTACCTGACCGTCTCTCTCTCTCTCTACCTGCCCGTCTCTCTCTCTACCTGCCCGTCTCTCTCTCTACCTGCCCGTCTCTCTCTCTACCTGCCCGTCTCTCTCTCTACCTGCCCGTCTCTCTCTCTACCTGCCCGTCTCTCTCTCTACCTGCCCGTCTCTCTCTCTACCTGCCCGTCTCTCTCTCTACCTGCCCGTCTCTCTCTCTCTCTACCTGACCGTCTCTCTCTCTCTCTACCTGCCCATCTCTCTCTCTACCTGCCCGTCTCTCTCTCTACCTGCCCGTCTCTCTCTCTACCTGCCCGTCTCTCTCTCTCTCCCTGCCCGTCTCTCTCTCTCTCCCTGCCCGTCTCTCTCTCTCTCCCTGCCCGTCTCTCTCTCTCTACCTGCCCGTCTCTCTCTCTCTACCTGCCCGTCTCTCTCTCTCTACCTGCCCGTCTCTCTCTCTCTACCTGCCCGTCTCTCTCTCTCTACCTGCCCGTCTCTCTCTCTCTACCTGCCCGTCTCTCTCTCTCTACCTGCCCGTCTCTCTCTCTCTACCTGCCCCTCTCTCTCTCTCTCCCTGCCCGTCTCTCTCTCTCTACCTGCCCGTCTCTCTCTCTCTACCTGCCCGTCTCTCTCTCTCTCCCTCCCCCTCTCTCTCTCTCTACCTGCCCGTCTCTCTCTCTCTCTCTACCTACCCGTCTCTCTCTCTACCTGCCCGTCTCTCTCTCTCTCTACCTGCCCGTCTCTCTCTCTCTCTCTACCTGCCCGTCTGTCTCTCTCTCTCTACCTGCCCGTCTGTCTCTCTCTCTACCTGCCCGTCTGTCTCTCTCTCTCTACCTGCCCGTCTGTCTCTCTCTCTCTACCTGCCCGTCTGTCTCTCTCTCTCTACCTGCCCGTCTGTCTCTCTCTCTCTACCTGCCCGTCTGTCTCTCTCTCTCTACCTGCCCGTCCGTCTCTCTCTCTCTACCTGCCCGTCCGTCTCTCTCTCTCTACCTGCCCGTCCGTCTCTCTCTCTCTACCTGTCCGTCTCTCTCTCGTCTCTCTACCTGCCCGTCTCTCTCTCTCTGTCTCTCTCTACCTGCCCGTCTCTCTCTCTCTGTCTCTCTCTACCTGCCCGTCTCTCTCTCTCTGTCTCTCTCTACCTGCCCGTCTCTCTCTCTCTACCTGCCCGTCTCTCTCTCTCTCTACCTGCCCGTCTCTCTCTCTCTCTCTCTCTACCTGCCCGTCTCTCTCTCTCTCTCTCTCTACCTGCCCGTCTCTCTCTCTCTCTCTCTCTACCTGCCCGTCTCTCTCTCTCTCTCTCTCTACCTGCCCGTCTCTCTCTCTCTCTCTCTCTCTACCTGCCCGTCTCTCTCTCTCTCTCTCTCTACCTGCCCGTCTCTCTCTCTCTCTCTCTCTACCTGCCCGTCTCTCTCTCTCTCTCTCTCTCTCTCTCTACCTGCCCGTCTCTCTCTCTCTCTCTACCTGCCCGTCTCTCTCTCTCTCTCTACCTGCCCGTCTCTCTCTCTCTCTCTACCTGCCCGTCTCTCTCTCTCTCTCTACCTGCCCGTCTCTCTCTCTCTCTACCTGCCCGTCTCTCTCTCTCTCTCTACCTGCCCGTCTCTCTCTCTCTCTCTACCTGCCCGTCTCTCTCTCTCTCTACCTGCCCGTCTCTCTCTCTCTCTCTACCTGCCCGTCTCTCTCTCTCTCTCTACCTGCCCGTCTCTCTCTCTCTCTACCTGCCCGTCTCTCTCTCTCTCTCTACCTGCCCGTCTCTCTCTCTCTCTACCTGCCCGTCTCTCTCTCTCTCTACCTGCCCGTCTCTCTCTCTCTCTACCTGCCCGTCTCTCTCTCTCTCCTGCCCGTCTCTCTCTCTCTACCTGCCCGTCTCTCTCTCTCTCTACCTGCCCGTCTCTCTCTCTCTCTACCTGCCCGTCTCTCTCTCTCTCTACCTGCCCGTCTCTCTCTCTCTCTACCTGCCCGTCTCTCTCTCTCTCTACCTGCCCGTCTCTCTCTCTCTCTACCTGCCCGTCTCTCTCTCTCTCTACCTGCCCGTCTCTCTCTCTCTCTACCTGCCCGTCTCTCTCTCTCTCTACCTGCCCGTCTCTCTCTCTCTCTACCTGCCCGTCTCTCTCTCTCTCTACCTGCCCGTCTCTCTCTCTCTCTACCTGCCCGTCTCTCTCTCTCTCTACCTGCCCGTCTCTCTCTCTCTCTACCTGCCCGTCTCTCTCTCTCTCTACCTGCCCGTCTCTCTCTCTCTACCTGCCCGTCTCTCTCTCTCTACCTGCCTGTCTCTCTCACTCCGTCTCTCTCTCTCTACCTGCCCGTCCGTCTCTCTCTCTACCTGCCCGTCCGTCTCTCTCTCTCTACCTGCCCATCACTCTCTCACTCGTCTCTCTACCTGCCCGTCTCTCTCTCTCTCTACCTGCCCGTCTCTCTCTCTCTCTACCTGCCCGTCTGTCTCTCTCTCTCTACCTGCCCGTCTGTCTCTCTCTCTCTACCTGCCCGTCCGTCTCTCTCTCTCTACCTGCCCGTCCGTCTCTCTCTCTCTACCTGCCCGTCCGTCTCTCTCTCTCTACCTGTCCGTCTCTCTCTCGTCTCTCTACCTGCCCGTCTCTCTCTCTCTGTCTCTCTCTACCTGCCCGTCTCTCTCTCTCTGTCTCTCTCTACTTGCCCGTCTCTCTCTCTCTGTCTCTCTCTACCTGCCCGTCTCTCTCTCTCTACCTGCCCGTCTCTCTCTCTCTCTACCTGCCCGTCTCTCTCTCTCTCTCTCTCTACCTGCCCGTCTCTCTCTCTCTCTCTCTCTACCTGCCCGTCTCTCTCTCTCTCTCTCTCTACCTGCCCGTCTCTCTCTCTCTCTCTCTCTACCTGCCCGTCTCTCTCTCTCTCTCTCTCTACCTGCCCGTCTCTCTCTCTCTCTCTCTCTACCTGCCCGTCTCTCTCTCTCTCTCTACCTGCCCGTCTCTCTCTCTCTCTCTACCTGCCCGTCTCTCTCTCTCTCTCTACCTGCCCGTCTCTCTCTCTCTCTCTACCTGCCCGTCTCTCTCTCTCTCTCTACCTGCCCGTCTCTCTCTCTCTCTACCTGCCCGTCTCTCTCTCTCTCTACCTGCCCGTCCGTCTCTCTCTCTCTACCTGCCCGTCCGTCTCTCTCTCTCTACCTGCCCGTCACTCTCTCACTCGTCTCTCTACCTGCCCGTCTCTCTCTCTCTGTCTCTCTCTACCTGCCCGTCTCTCTCTCTCTCTACCTGCCCGTCTCTCTCTCTCTACCTGCCCGTCTCTCTCTCTCTCTCTACCTGCCCGTCTCTCTCTCTCTCTCTCTACCTGCCCGTCTCTCTCTCTCTCTACCTGCCCGTCTCTCTCTCTCTCTACCTGCCCGTCTCTCTCTCTCTACCTGCCCGTCTCTCTCTCTCTCTACCTGCCCGTCTCTCTCTCTCTACCTGCCCGTCTCTCTCTCTCTCTCTCTCTCTACCTGCCCATCACTCTCTACCTGCCTGTCTCTCTCTCTACCTGCCCATCACTCTCACTCCGTCTCTCTCTCTACCTGCCCGTCTCTCTCTCTACCTGCCAGTCTCTCTTTCTACCTGCCCGTCTCTCTCTCTCTACCTGCCCATCACTCTCACTCCATCTCTCTCTCTACCTGCCCATCACTCTCACTCCGTCTCTCTCTCTACCTGCATCTCTCTCTACCTGCCCGTCACTCTAACTAACCTGCCCGTCTCTCTCCTTGCTCAAGCTCCCAATCTCTGATTGCCGCCTGTTTTTATTTATTTTTAACCTTTTTTCCCGCATGCTTATCAAACCACTTTTGATGTAGAGCAACCGTAACTCTCAGTGGCTTAATATTGGGGAGGGATCCAGTTTTCATTTGAATTTGGAACGCATCGCTGTCCCAAAGCGGCATAATCTTGAAACATGACACTTTCATCACTCAAAACCAATAAGAGCAGTAAACCCAGTGCGTTTGAGGGTAATCCCAGGGTTTTAAGGGTGAATTATCCTATTCTCTTTATGAAGTTTAGGGCCCCTACTGAGGATAGACTCCCGTCAACACAAAAGGAAAAGTGATTTCTTCTCCCGTCTAAATCACTCCGACTCCGCTGGCCTTTGACATTATAATTTATTACCTCTCTCATTGTTATGGTAATTAACTGGCTTTATTAATAATGATGATGATCAGAGATGATTGAATTTTTTACCGGGACCATTATGTTTTGTGAGCACTACTATATTATTCAGATGAACAGCCGCCTCTGTCTGGGTGAAAGGGACGAGGACTTTCAGGACCCTCCCTACCCCCTCACATTCTATAGGCCCTGTAGGTGGGGAGCCGGTCAGAACCATATCAGGATAGAATATAGACACACAGACAAAGCGAGACACACACCAATCTAGGGTAGAAGTGGTCCGGGAACCAGTTTTACATGAGTTTAGATATGTTTATGTTTGTTAAGTGCCTGTCTTCAACACAGCAGAGCAAATCCCCTCACCCTGTTAGAAACCCAATCTATCCCACTGGTTTCTGTAAATAAGGAAGACAGAATTACACTGGCGAATTAGACTCCTGTAGGTGAAGGGTAGGCTGGGCTACTTTTCAAATGGCCCTATGGCCCCTGGTCAAAAGTAGTGCACTTACACATCCAAGGATGGTGCTTGAGTAAGGCAGATTTTTGATGGTGGTTTTCTGATTGATGGAGTGAAAATGGGGCATGGTGCTAGATTTGACATTAACATGGTATGTTGTGACATCTTCATTGCATTTCAAGATTTTGGGTTAATTTTGGGGATCTTGTGGTGGAGTGTTTTCACAGCTAATAATATGATGTGCCTTATTCAATCTTTAAGTGTTCTCTTCCCCTTCCAAAGATGATCGCCGTCCTATGGAATCACAGTTTTTAGGGTCTTCTTTGTAGGCGCGATTGCTTGCTTCCAACAGAATTTTACGTTTGCAGGAAAATGTACTAATAATGTAGACTCTCTCAATCACACACCAAGTCACCGCTTTCCTGTGTGTCTATCTGTTCTAGACTGGATCATTGCCCCTTATCTTCTAATAGAGGCCATAGACATATATAAAGTAGAATGGCATCAGTAGAATGGGAGCTGTCTGTGTACCATCTATATTTTAGCTTGTTCCTAATGGGTTATGTAGATAGAGAAGAATGGGTTCATTTGCAATACCTCAAATCCATCTATGTGAAGTTGTAAGTCAGTCTATCCCTTCTAAGTTTCAGGTCCAGCACAGTATGTGGACCGGATTGCATTGGGAATGAAGGTTTAAAGTGCAAATATTGGTGGAGCGACAAATGTGTCCCCAACATCATGTGGCTTTCTCTGCTTGCCTGAAAAACACCAATTTTGAGACTCAGTACATAGAGCTAGTATCCTTTATTGTTCTGGATAATGTTGCAATGATTTCTTCCCCAAATCTATTACTGCAATATGTCATCCAACATATAGTTTTTATCAGTCTTCTATGAACAGTAGGACCATTAGCATGTTGATATACTGGAGTATATTTCCTTGCAGCTATTAGGCTAAAAATACTAGCTAGCTAATGGGACTACAGGGTTGATTATTAGTTTGTTTGTTCTCGCCCAACATGGCTCCTCTCCAGAGTTGTATTTTTCATATGTTGCTGCCTCGCTACTTTATCACAGAGCAAGATGGAGAACTCTTCCCATATACTACCAGGGTGCCTCTGTGGGAGCCTTTCAAATTACCCCCCAACACAAAACAAAGGTGACTGTCCCACATGGCACCATATTCCCTATGTAGTGCACTACTTAAGATTAGGGCACTGGTCAAAAGTAGTGCACTACATAGGGAATAAACTCCTTTTTAAAGGAGAATGTTTCTATTGGCGTTGACCCTGGTCATTTGAATATGAAGTGCAGCTGTTGCAGCAAGTGTGGCTGTCCTTGACCATTAACGAAGCATGAAGTGCCTTTTCCTTCTCTCCCCTCCCTTTATTTGAATTTCATTTCATTCTGACATATGCATGCCTTTCACGCTAACGCAATCATTTCCCCTCTATTCCCAGTGTGCTGGAAAAACATCAACTTTGCTTACTTCTCTTTCGCCTTGCAGATGACTTTCCAGTTCAACATGTTCAGTGTTTCATGATGAGATGGGGATGAGTGTGATGGTCGGGTCTTGAGGGGAAACTAGTTCAAATGTTTTGAGTAGCCATTTTGCAGCCTTTGTACTAACACAATGTGAAATCAACATCCTGGTATTTTAAAGCGATTTGACCAATAATCAATCACCAATGTGCCGCCCCGTTCTCTCAGTGAAGCCTGACAGTTCGTCAGAGAATTAAGGCCTTCATCTTCTGCTGTCACACTGTTATCTGGTCTGGTGAATAATAAAATCCTGTATTTTCCCTACACCATGAGATAGGATGCTAATGGTAATGACAGTAAGAGGAGAATATAAATAAATACTACCACTCCTGATAAGATGACATCTCCCTCAGTAGTTTGTTTACTAGGGAGTTGTTCTATAATGGCACGCTAGAGGTCCCCGTTAGCATACAATAACCAAGCATTCAATTATTATTAGAACTAGCTTCAGGTTGTGTTTTTTCCTCTGAGAACTGACAGGAATTCTATCACGGTTTTATCGAGAACGAGGTGTTACCTTGCGCGAGGAAATGGATGTAAGCACTCAGTGCTATTCCTCCTCAAGCTCCTCCCTGACACATCTACTTGCTTTTTCCTTCTAGATAATGTCTGTTCTTTTTGGTCAAGCCGCCAAAACAGCAAGCCTGAAGAGAAACATGTTTAATGTTCTCACCGTGTAGTCTTGTCAACGTTAAAACAACGCTGGAGACAGCAGTAGTTCCCAGTTGTCCCTGCCTCTATATGATTCAAGGTCCCAAATCTCCCAATAATAACCCGACAGCATAATCCCTCAACGTTAGACAATGACATGCTAGATTCATCAGAGGACGACTGGGGAAATGTGGATTTATGGTGAAAAGCACAGTGCACATGATCAAGCGGCAACACAGTTAAAAGTGACATTATTGCCGTCATAAATGCTGATGGAGGTGAGGGAAGCCGAGCGTCAAATGGGAGAGTGGGAGAGAAAGACAGAGAGAGAGATTGATAATGAGAGAGGGAGATAAAGAATAAGAGAGGACTGCAGAGAGGAAGAGAGGACTGCAGAGAGGAAGAGAGGACTGCAGAGAGGAAGAGAGGACTGCAGAGAGGAAAAGAGAGGACTGCAGAGAGGAAGAGAGGACTGCAGAGAGGAAAAGAGAGGACTGCAGAGAGGAAGAGAGGACTGCAGAGAGGAAAAGAGAGGACTGCAGAGAGGAAAAGAGAGGACTGCAGAGAGGAAAAGAGAGGACTGCAGAGAGGAAAAGAGAGGACTGCAGAGAGGAAAAGAGAGGACTGCAGAGAGGAAAAGAGAGGACTGCAGAGAGGAAAAGAGAGGACTGCAGAGAGGAAAAGAGAGGACTGCAGAGAGGAAAAGAGAGGACTGCAGAGAGGAAAAGAGAGGACTGCCGAGAGGAGGAGAGGACTGCCGAGAGGAGGAGAGGACTGCCGAGAGGAGGAGAGGACTGCCGAGAGAGAGCGAGAGAGAGAGAGGACTGCAGAGAGAGAGAGAGGACTGCAGAGAGAGAGCGAGAGAGAGAGAGGACTGCAGAGAGAGAGCGAGAGAGAGAGAGGACTGCAGAGAGAGAGAGAGAGAGACTGCAGAGAGAGAGAGAGAGAGGACTGCAGAGAGAGAGAGAGAGAGGACTGCAGAGAGAGAGAGAGAGAGGACTGCAGAGAGAGAGAGAGAGAGAGGACTGCAGAGAGAGAGAGAGAGAGGACTGCAGAGAGAGAGAGAGAGACTGCAGAGAGAGAGAGAGACTGCAGAGAGAGAGAGAGAGGACTGCAGAGAGAGAGAGAGAGAGGACTGCAGAGAGAGAGAGAGAGAGAGAGGACTGCAGAGAGAGAGAGAGAGAGGACTGCAGAGAGAGAGAGAGAGAGGGACTGCAGAGAGAGAGAGAGAGAGGACTGCAGAGAGAGAGAGAGAGAGGACTGCAGAGAGCGAGAGAGACTGCAGAGAGCGAGAGAGGACTGCAGAGAGCGAGAGAGGACTGCAGAGAGCGAGAGAGGACTGAGAGAGCAGAGAGCGAGAGAGAGAGAGAGAGAGGACTGCAGAGAGCGAGAGAGAGAGAGAGAGAGGACTGCAGAGAGAGAGAGAGAGAGGAGGAGGACTGCAGAGAGAGAGAGAGAGGACTGCAGAGAGAGAGAGAGGACGAGAGAGAGAGAGAGAGGACTGCAGAGAGAGAGAGAGAGGACTGCAGAGAGCGAGAGAGAGAGAGGACTGCAGAGAGAGAGAGAGAGGACTGCAGAGAGAGAGAGAGAGGACTGCAGAGAGAGAGAGAGGACTGCAGAGAGAGAGAGAGAGGACTGCAGAGAGAGAGAGAGAGGACTGCAGAGAGCGAGAGAGGACTGCAGAGAGCGAGAGAGGACTGCAGAGAGCGAGAGAGGACTGCAGAGAGCGAGAGAGGACTGCAGAGAGCGAGAGAGAGAGAGGACTGCAGAGAGAGAGAGAGAGAGGACTGAAGAGAGGACTGCAGAGAGGAAGGGAATGAGTGAAGGAAAGCAGAAAAGCGAGAGAGGCAGAGTTGGTGAGAGAGGCAGAGATGGTGACTATGTTCTCCCTCACTTGATGTGCAGTGACTTTGTAACTTCCTGTGATCAGTGCGCACTGCGCTGTGCTTCTCGGAGTGCAGCTGGCTGGCGAGAGAGAGGTGTGTTCAGCTGCAGATTAGAATACATTTACTGGGCTGACAGACACCCTCCCACTGCGAGACACAGCGCCACCGCCGTAATAGAAAAAACGCTCCCAATTCCCCACCACTATTGACAGATAACAAGGTTAAACTCCAGAAATCATGCTGACTACATGGGCTCCAAGGTGCTATGAGGAGTTGCTCAGTCTGACACCTGAAGTCAAGCGCAGATAGCAGCTGATTGGTTTTGGCTTTGGGAACCTTGTTAGCCATGGACAAACTGTCGTTGTAGAGGTTAATTCTGTGCTAAATCGATCAAGCGCAAAGAGAATTAGGGCGTTTCCCTATCAACCCTAACACTGCATAAGGGTCGAGTCACGAGAGGTCAAGTGAACTAGACACTCCATATTGGTTGCCAAACGAACAGACACTGTCTTACATGATCGTTTGGTACAGCTAGGAGAGTTTAGTAGTGTGTGGAGCCTATGTTATGTCAGAATAAGGTGCGGTTGACACCTCTTACAGTTGACAGGTAATTCTTGGCCTACTAATGATTGTGCCGTTGTCTTTTTGCATGTTAACTCCTCTTCGCTGACTGCTGCATGCAGATCACCGGAAGCAAAGTCACGGTAAGTACACCCTTTATATTATTACGCATAGTGAGTCGTGTTCCTCTCGTGCCTTTCTCCATCTCCTCCCTGCCCCCTTCCCCTCTCTTCTCCATTCCCCTTTCAAAAGATTCTAGGCAGTTTGTCCCTGAATGCGCAAGGTCATCATATTTATGGCTTTAATAACAAAAAAATCTGCATTGATATTGCTAATAGACTGTGATTTGGAAAGGCTATAAATTGTTTATGCAATTCTTACATGTAAATTGAAAAGATTTTCCAATGAGGGATTTCTAAATTATACAGCCTTGCAAAGGGAGCCCTTTTGTTGGTCTAAGCTGTTTCTCTTTTTGAAATGGATTGTAGACGAACCCGTATTAGCATTTAAATATTGTAATACCAGCGATGAGCAATAGTTTTTAGGCAAATAATGATCATCTGCAATCTAATCTGTTTATTGGAACGTTTTGCATCTAAATGGCTTTCATTGTGTTATTTTTTTTTCCTTGAGACGGCACACTGAGAGAATGCATCACTTAATTAGATTGCACTACAGACACACACACACACACACACACACACACACACACACACACACCGATTGAAGAGTGGAAAATATATTAAGTGCATTTTTCCTCAACCTTCCAGAAATCTGAAGCTGGTTTAATTTAGTGGCCGGGTATTCACCACAATACATTTGAAAACCCCTTGTCTCAATCTCACAACATTAAGGGATGTCACGCCTGTCTCAGAAATGTAGCTGTTGTTGCTGTCACTCCCTCACTAGCCACCACTAACCCAACTCCAATAATCTGTATAAATATACACTGTCCAAGGGGCTGGTGACGCTTCCTCATTTCTCTGCCACTGTAATACGGTAATTGCAGATCTGCTCTGGCAATTTATCACAAAGTGGAGCCCTATTGCCTGTTGTGAGGAGGCAAGCCTGTTTTTCTGGGCAAAGCTTTTGGGAAAAAAGCCCTCTTATTGCTTTTTGCTAGCGTGAATTGTCACCTTGAATGTTTTTTTATTGCCTTCAGGATTAAGGAGGCCTACAGGCTTAGAGGGAACGAGGACAAGGTAAACCAGCCAGTTCGCTGTGACCTAGTGGCACCCTATTCCCTATATGATGTACTGCTTTTGACCAGGTTAAAATTAGTGCACTACCTAGTGAGTAGGGTGCCATTTGGGACAAAGTCCTGATCTGTGCTCTACTGATGGGCCCAGACAAACCTTTCCACTGTTTGACTCGCTCTACAGACAGATGTTTTGTGTGTCGTTTCTTTGCCAAACTGTTATTTTGCGCTGGGTTATTTCTGCTGAGTAAGTAGATTTCTACAGAAGACGTTATGAACAAAGATGTTTCGTCTTGATCAGCAGGAACAGGGTTCAGAGGTGTATCTGAACTGTTGATCCGAGAGAAGAGGTCAACTTTGAAGTTTGGAACCGTCTGAATGTTTGCCAAGGAAGCTTCTCCAAACTCAGTGTGCTAGTAACATTTTGCGTCCTCTCTAACCTCTCCCTCCGTCAGAATCACACATCCGTGCCCGTGTATCGGGCTAACAAAAAACTAACACTGAGGAAGCTGTCAGTCTAAAAATTCCACTCAGAACCTAAAGTACCAGTCAAGTGAGACGTTCAAGTCAGTTAGCCTGGCATGACTACGGTTAGCTTCGGCTCTGCCTGGCAGACTCAAAATGTTCATGCTGTCAGCGCAGGGCTTCCGAGGGAGCTTTCCTTGAGCTGTGCAGTCGTTGTGGTGGGGGAACTGAAAGTACTGTGAGGTCTGTAGGGAACTGTCCCAGAGCTGTGCAGTCGTCGTGGTGGTGGTGGGGGAACTGAAGGTACTGTGAGGTCTGTAGGGAACCGTCCCAGAGCTGTGCAGTCGTTGTGGTGGTGGGGGAACTGAAAGTACTGTGAGGTCTGTAGGGAACCGTCGTGGTGGTGGGGGAACTGAAGGTACTGTGAGGTCTGTAGGGAACCGTCCCAGAGCTGTGCAGTCGTGGTGCTGGGGGAACTGAAGGTACTGTGAGGTCTGTAGGGAACCGTCCCAGAGCTGTGCAGTCGTTGTGGTGGTGGGGGAACTGAAAGTACTGTGAGGTCTGTAGGGAACCGTCCCAGAGCTGTGCAGTCGTCGTGGTGCTGGGGAAACTGAAGGTACTGTGAGGTCTGTAGGGAACCGTCCCAGAGCTGTGCAGTCGTCGTGGTGCTGGGGGAACTGAAGGTACTGTGAGGTCTGTAGGGAACCGTCCCAGAGCTGTGCAGTCGTCGTGGTGCTGGGGGAACTGAAGGTACTGTGAGGTCTGTAGGGAACCGTCCCAGAGCTGTGCAGTCGTGGTGGTGCTGGGGGAACCGTCCCAGAGCTGTGCAGTCGTGGTGGTGCTGGGGGAACTGTCCCAGAGCTGTGCAGTCGTTGTGGTGCTGGGGGAACCGTCCCAGAGCTGTGCAGTCGTGGTGGTGCTGGGGGAACCGTCCCAGAGCTGTGCAGTCGTGGTGGTGCTGGGGGAACCGTCCCAGAGCTGTGCATTCGTGGTGGTGCTGGGAGAACCGTCCCAGAGCTGTGCAGTCGTTGTGGTGCTGGGGGAACCGTCCCAGAGCTGTGCAGTCGTGGTGGTGCTGGGGGAACTGAAGTAGAGCTGTGCAGTTGTGGTGGTGCTGGTGGGGGAACTGAAGTAGAGCTGTGCAGTCGTCGTGGTGGTGGGGGAACTGAAGTAGAGCTGGGCGGTAAATCAAAATAATTTGAATGAATTAAAACCTTTTTTTTTAGACATTCCAAATGCCTGTATTGCAGAATCAAGGTACTTTGTATTTTTCGTTTTTATGAGCATTTATGTACCTTTGTTCTCATGTGTTTTTGGTCTCCACTCATGTGCTCCTTCTGTGCTGTGCGCCTTCCAATTTACACCAGAGATCTGTATACTGTATAATGACGAAATGCTCATGTTTCTTGGGCCCAACCAAGAGAGAGATTATTATACTGTAATAGAGGAGAAGTGAACCTTTCCAACCATACCCTGTTTATGTTTCAACTCCGCAAACTTCGAGCAGACATTACTATAATGGATGTACCAATGAACATTCATTATGGAAATGTAATGCGTGTCGCGCCTGCATTACGGTACCACTTATCGCTAGCAGCATTTTAGTCAAATAAAGATTGTTATACTAGTTGTTTAGTCTGTGTTTTATAAATATGCAATAAGCATAAAACTATTTATATAAGGAATTGGCAACTCGTTCTCATTCTGAGAAATATGGTAGGCCCCTTAATTTCAACACCTGAGCAAAGTGGACAGGCTAGCATGCTGTCCAAATAGTTGGAGACGGACAGAAGGTTGTTTTCATAACAATTAAACTGTTTTTCCTTGTTCGCTGAATTCAGAGCTTGTGAAATTATACCTAGATCCAAGTTGGCTAGACTTGAAACATAAATATTAGCTTGCTACCCAGTAGTATATGTGCTTGAGATATTGATTGAGACCTGTGTTCATTTTCTATAATGCTATATTCTTAGTGAATGTGCATGGTTATGGGTAAATTTGTTACAAAAATTGAATTTATATACAGACCTGAAAGCCAGATCAGTGATTATTGCAATAAAAGAAGCACGTTCAGCTATTTTTATTAGTGGGTCTTATGGTTGTGGAAGGCATGTTCTGCCTAATTTATATTTATAATTTACCAAGCTCTGAATTAATTTGATTATTCCTTATTGTTTTACATGCTGTGTATTTGACCTTTAATTGTACAACACAGTTTATTTAGAGAAAAAAATCAAGATGTATATCGCAGTGTGAATTGCCTCCAGTTCAGTCTGGCCAGCATGTCCACATTCACCGCCGCCACTGCTGAGTCTGTGTCATCAGCCTTGTTGAACAAGCTAGTGGGGGAAGATGAGGACCAAAAAGTAGCTGACTGCCAAGATGCCTGCAAACAAACCAGAAATGCAGATAGGCTGGTTATAGTTCCCTTTTAAAGGGTGATTTACGTCACCACTCAACTGCCACATTTGGAACAACAGTGTGTCATGGGTCCTGTGGTGCGTTAGTGCGAGCTGCCTCGATACTTCAATAAACCACCAGTTACACGCGGCGGGCGGGGGGGCAGGGCTGCTGTTACTATAGAGAGAGGTTTTTTAAGGGGTTACCCGCCCTGACCTGTATGGGCTGATCTGACCACATGACTGGCCGTCCCTGAGACAGAGCCTGTTTCCATGGTAACGTGCTGGCCAGCCTACAATATGTCAAGGGGTGAGAGTGGGGGAGAGATGTTGAGGGGGAGTGAAACACCTCAGACCTCGGGGACTGGAGGAGTCTGTTGCATTGGTGATATCTGACTCCATTTCAGAGAATCATGTGTGCCAGAATAGTGGACAAAGGTTGTTGTTTAAAAGATCTGGCTCACCCCTGGGACGCTGGCCTAACCTCTTAGTAAAATAGTAGACAGATTTTTAAGAATGACCTCTTTTTGTGGTGTGAAATGCGCTGTATGTATCGGCTGACAAGGCCTCCCCAAGGAGCACTACAACAGTTAAGTGACAGAATAGAGCTTTGAAGTGATTGTTAGTTTCCCCCCAAAGTAGAGCCTCTACAGTCTTCACAAGGAGAAGGACATTCAAAGAATGTAGGAAGAACAGAACATTCTAAATATTCCAAACAGCATATTTAAAGCTGTTGCAGAAACAATGACCCACTTATTTGAAGTTTGAGGTGAGAACATTGTGACAGATGACTATTCATCTAGAAACTTGAATCCTTTAACATCTTAATGAAATGGTATGAGATGAATTTTCCTCTAGTTGAGGACTCACGGTATCTGTTTATTGAGACCTCACAGAAAAGTTGAGGTAGTTACCATGGAACACAGAGAAGGTCCAACATTTCATTGCCGACGCTCTCCAGCATCTTTTGCTCCAATGTTGAGGATAGGCACTTAGAACAATTCTCATTTAAGCCGAGATGATTTAATTTCTCTCCCGATTACGCCTCTTTGTTTCTGTGTATTGCAGAGGAAGGCTGTATTCCCAGGCAAATTAATAACCTTGTGTGTTGTCTGTTCCACTCTTTTCATTGGCCAACGTCGTATTAAGAGCCGCACACACTCCAAGGCTAATGCACTTTTGCTCATTGTGGCTGCTGTTTAAATGCAAGGGGGGAGCATCCACTGCTGTTGTCTCTTTCACTTGCTACCCTTCCTTGCTACCAGCGCAAATAGTTTTTGGAAGGCCTTGTGACAAAATTGAATCTGAATTAAACCAAGGCTACACTCTCTCATCCCCTCTTTCTTCCAAGCCCCATACATCTGAAAATACTTATTTTTGTTTCAGATAGGCTATTAAACTGTTTGGACTCTCATGCAGATTTGATGGGGCACATGTCCTTGGTGCTTTGAAAGACTGTCAATGAAAAACGGAATCAATGGAGAATGTCCCCGCATGCACACAACACAACAAGTATGGACTCCAGTTTAACATTTAGATCAACGAAAAGTACTCCGAAAAGGCTTTTTAAATGTGATGTGTATTTGAGAGACAGTGGCATGGCGGCGACTTTGTTTCGATGACATTTAAAGTCCTTCACTGCTTTTTCTTGGTAAGTTTGTAGATTTTGGACAGTATCAAACCATTGCTTTTACCATTACTCAAACACATTGATGACTTGGAGATGAGTTTAGCTGATTACATTGGAGGTATATTACCGAAACCTTTTATATTTACCTGTTGGTGCGATATCATTTCCTAATAATATCTAGTCACAAGGAGTCAGGGGCTGCTCTCATGGGATCAAGACCTGCTACCTCTCTTTTCACTCATTACTAAGATCACATCTGTTGTATTGTCTTCAAGCCATATTGTACTGTCTAGAAGCCTATGATTCCATGCTATAAGTGTGACTGACATCACCAATGCAGCACAATAAGCCTATATTGAGTCTTTAGATCAGTGGTGTTGTTTGTGTTGTGTGCTAGGCCATCAGTCGTATTCAAGTTTCCCAGAGCTCAGCGCTGATTGACAGTAAAACAATATTCATTTTCATTTGTCCCTTCGCTCATCCCCGAGCCCTTTTATTAATACTTCAACATAGTAACTTGGTGTGCCGACACCTTTTTGCATACAATTGTAATGCCTTTCAGTCCACCTCTAATTCAGAAATGTCAAGTGTATCTGATTTGATTAATTCTTTAGACAATTCAGAGACTTGGAGACAATTCAGGGATTATTATACGTCTGTTGCGTCTGTTAGAATTCGGTGAGCAGCATATTGGCTTCGCAAAAGCAAAGGGATTTAAATATAGGTGCTCATGAATCGAATTAAGCAGCATTGTGCAGGAGTTGGCATTCTGCCTCTTGACGAGACATGCTATTAACTACCTCTCTTGTCTACATGGCTTTGTAGATGTTCTGTCATTCCAAGTTGGATGTTTCAACTGAACAAAACCCAAACAATTCAATACCCGTATTTACTTCCTATGTATTCTACTGTTGTATATTACGAATTACTACAGTATTACTATAGTATTGTATGCAACTTCTTGGCAGCGTTTCTCCTAGATTATTATCCATGCTAGGTTTGGCTAACCTTTTGCTAGATTCACCTGAAATGCTCCTGTCTTCAAATCAAATCAAATCAAATCAAATAAAATGTTATTTGTCACATACACATGGTTAGCAGATGTTAATGCGAGTGTAGCGAAATGCTTGTGCTTCTAGTTCCGACAATGCAGTGATAACCAACAAGTAATCTAACTAACAATTCCAAAACTACTGTCTTATACACAGTGTAAGGGGATAAAGAATATGTACATAAGGATATATGAATGAGTGATGGTACAGAGCAGCATACAGTAGATGGTATCGAGTACAGTATATACATATGAGATGAGTATGTAGACAAAGTAAACAGTGGCATAGTTAAAGTGGCTAGTGGTACATGTATTACATAAGGATGCAGTCGATGATGTAGAGTACAGTATATACGTATGCATATGAGATGAATAATGTAATAATATATGCCATTTAAGTAACATTATCATGAGGTAGCATTGTTTAAAGTGGCTAGTGATATATTTACATCATTTCTCATTTCTCATCAATTCCCATTATTAAAGTGGCTGGAGTTGGGTCAGTGTCAATGACAGTGTGTTGGCAGCAGCCACTCAATGTTAGTGGTGGCTGTTTAACAGTCTGATGGCCTTGAGATAGAAGCTGTTTTTCAGTCTCTCGGTCCCAGCTTTGATGCACCTGTACTGACCTCGCCTTCTGGATGATAGCTGGGTGAACAGGCAGTGGTTCGGGTGGTTGATGTCCTTGATGATCTTTATGGCCTTCCTGTAACATCGGGTGGTGTAGGTGTCCTGGAGGGCAGGTAGTTTGCCCCCGGTGATGCGTTGTGCAGACCTCACTACCCTCTGGAGAGCCTTACGGTTGAGGGTGGAGCAGTTGCCGTACCAGGCGGTGATACAGCCCGCCAGGATGCTCTCGATTGTGCATCTGTAGAAGTTTGTGAGTGCTTTTGGTGACAAGCCGAACACCCACCTTTGCCATGTGATGTGTGTAACTGTGGGAGAAGGTAAAGTGCAACACATATAGAACATGATTTTGATCTGTAGCAGCGTAACTCATGGGAGTCAACACTCTTCAACTACCACTGTGGAGGAAATGAAAACAAGTCCCTCTCTTCTTTTGTCTTCTCTTTCAAACGTGATTATATTTTTTCTCCTCTCCTCTCCTCTCCTCTCCTCTCCTCTCCTCTCCTCTCCTCTCCTCTCCTCTCCTCTCCTCTCCTCTCCTCTCCTCTCCTCTCCTCTCCTCTCCTCTCCTCTCCTCTCCATTGGATTATACTACATACATCTCTTTTTAAAGGTGGATAGGGGATGTCTTTATTTTGAAGGGATCATAAAAGGGTGTCTGAAATGGACATAGTGTGCTGATATTGGAAGCACAGTGACTGCAACACTACCAGTGTTTGTGTGTGTGTTTTGATGTCCTGTGTGTAAGTAGCACTGTCATTTGCCCTGCAGCTCCATCTTGACTGGAACACATCCTCCCAGATTTGGGTATTAAGGAGGAGAGGGAGGAAGAGAGAGTGTGATGGAGAGAAAGAGCCGGGGGAGGGAGGGGGGTGGCAGAGAGAAAGAGTGTGTGTTTGTGTGTGTCTGCTTTCCTGTTTGTGTGTGTGTGTGTCTGTTTGCCTGTGTGTCTTCCTCTGTGTGTGTCTGCTTGCCTGTGTGTCTTCCTCTGTGCGTCAGTGTTCCTCTGTCTGTGTGTGTGTGATATTGGGGCTGTCAGTAATGGGGCTGGGTGAGCACTGCCTATGCGCTCAGTGGCTCATCTCCCCCCACGGCTCTTTCTAACACACTCCACGGCACCACCAGCTCCACAGGGTGCTCCTGCAGGCTGCATTAGGCTCCATAAACTTTATGACATATATTTACAACCCGCCTCTATGCGATTCCATCGGCCGCATCTGCTTTAACTGTTCACGCAGCTGTGAAATTCGGTGTATCCCTTCGCTTTTAATGGTCGCGTAGACAGGCTCGATTCAGTCGATGCCTTGAATTTCTTTATTTGTTCTTGAAAGGATTGGTTCCTTCCCTCCCCCGCTGCATATGTTTATATTTACAGAGTTATTTGTTTTGGGTTACGTGGGTGTTTTTTTCTAAATGCGGTGGGTGATTGTTAGAGATGTCTCTTTCGGTCTATCACGTTGCCTGACTCTGTGTGTGTGCACCAGTCTGTGTGTCAGTGTGTGATGACTATGAGTAGTCCTTTCCCTAACCTTGTTTGACTCCATCCCCTCCTGTGATTCTCTGATGCCCATGCCAAACGCAGTACGACTCCAGTATGGCGGAGCATATGTGGCTTTGCCTTCGACCGCGGGCAGCGGTCATGTGTGTGTGTGTGTGTGTGTGTGTGTGTGTGTGTGTGCGCGCACTGGGCACAGGTTCAAAACATCTGTTGATTTCACCACTGACCAGCCAGTTTCCTGGAGGAGGAGGTGGATACTTTCCACCTGGAGTAGTTACTTTCCACCTGGAGTAGTTACTTTCCACCTGGAGTAGTTACTTTCCACCTGGAGTAGTTACTTTCCATCAGCCCAGAGCATCTCTGTCATTGTTTGTCTCGCTCACTGACCCAGAGGCATTGGTTCATAAGTCATAAGGATATTGGGTAATTTCTGGGCTAAACTTATATACCATAACCACCCTATAGTAAGCCCACCCAACTCTTTGGGGAGCCCCCCTTATTTGCCCATGCCGCAGTCAATTAGCCCACACAGCAAATCACAAATCCCATATCTAACAAGGTGTGCCTTCTCCCTTTCAGTCTCTTCCAACACACTCAACTGCTGTCATACTCGGCTGCACAGGAAGTAAGTAATCGCCTCATCAACAGCACTGATTCCCAGACGGTTTCCCGGTTGCCTGGCTGTAATGATCGGTGATATGATCAAGGCTGGGACTCGCCGTTATATTATTGTCTGCCTTTGCAGTTTTCCACTTTAAGGGCGCCCGAGAGAGATGGATCGCCGGGTTAAAATGGCAGCTTTCAAGTTTTACGACTTCACCCTTTGTGTCGTCCGCCTAGAGAGAGCCTGAGAGAGAGCCTGGAGAGCTGAGGGTCCACCCTTCCGCATAACTTTGAGGTGTGCTTACCAAGAACAAACAGGACACTGTTTTGTCCCTAGAGATATTTATGACACAGATTGTCTGTATTGCGCCCCATTGCTATAAACACTGTCTGTAGGCATTTATTCACATTAGGGTTTTGACGGTGATGTTGGTCAGATTGCAGCAGCAGCATCAACCCCTTTGTCTGTCTCTGGGGTGCAGTACTGGAGACTGCAACAAGATGGCAGTAGAAGTCTGTTGAACGCTCATGCACATTGGTGCAAAAGGGAAGGAGAAGGGAAAAAGATAGTGTTGCTATGGAATTGACCTAATGGGTTTTTTTCTACCTAGCAGCCTCCACACACATACACACTATGTCTGGCTCCTCTAATGCCTTTTGTAAGTAGTAGTCTGATCTTTAAACAGGAGAATAAGTTTGAAACATCTCAAAGCATTCAAATGGATCCGTCTTCAAACAATCCATACTTTCAGCATCACTTTGCAGTTGGAAAAAAAAGAAAACATCTAAAAAAATTACAACCAGCTCCACAACCAAGATGGCCTCTGACATTGCATACAGATGTGATATTCTCTGCTTTTACTGTTAAGACTTAGACACAATGGCACGACAGTGTGTAAGCTCAAAGTAGCACAACCTCGCCTGTTATTGACAAGGCCCCACATATCGAGCAGACATTTATGTAATCAGAACTGAATAATTTATCTGTGCATCGGTGTAATGAATTAAGAAGAAACACTCATCACTGGTCCCATAGTTGCACAACTCAAATTCTCATCTCTCTATCACCAACCATCTATCAATTCCATTGTATACATGTGGTTGGGCACAGGTATGTTGTCCTGGGCACATAGCTGCACCACTCAAACTGTGACCTCTATCCGTCTCTATCCATTCCACTCAGTGTTTGGGTATTGAGGTAACTGAAACAGGACTGATTCCAAGCCACACAGTGTAGTGGAGATGTGTGGTTGGTAGGGGATTGTTTGTGTCACCAAGCTGCATTACTCAAAACACTCATTTCTCTATCTATCCATCCCTCCATTCAACTGTCTGTATTTGGGTTTTGAGGCTCCTGATACAGGACTGATTTAGTGAGTAGTAGAATTGTGCAGTAGGTGGGTAGGTAAAGCTGGCATAGCCTGACAGCGGCTTGTTGATGTCGTGTGTCTCTCCTCAGACGTGGAAGAGGAAAGACATACGACATCAACAAGCCCCCCGCCGCCTCAACCGCCCTAGCCCCCTCGGCTCAGGTGCACGCCACATCAATTTTTTAAACAAGGCCATATGGCAGTCCTGTTTTCTTCAGGTGTGTGTGCCAAATGGAATATAAGTAAAACAAATTAAATAAAAACGGTTTGGAAACACACAAAAATTGCCGAATTGTTTCTCTCGGACTCGGTCAATGCTTGACAGACAGAATAGGGCCGTCATAATACTCTACTGGTTGGTGTAAAAAAAAAACTAAAAAGCTGTTTAAAAAAAAATGGGAAGCAATTAGTGGATATCGCCCAGAGGGTTATGTGATGGTAGGTGTACAGTGTTTCCTGAAATGGCCATGTCCTTGATGGGATATAGACTCAGCAGGTAAACTGACATTTAATCACAGGGAGAGATGTTTGTCTATGTCCTGAGTGGTCTTTTGGAGATGATTGTTTTTTCTAAGACTAGTAGAAGCCTATTTGCCAGAATGTTTGGCTGACTTCAGACCTGCGGGTGTTGAACTGGAATGAAAGAGATTCTGCAATGCAAGAGAAGGTAATTTAGTAGATGGGACAGAAGACAATTTAAATTATCTTTGTACACATCTAAATCACTGTTACCTAATTAACTCTCGCAATAAGTGTGTTTTCAGTCGACATTAACTCTGCAATGCAAGAGAAGGCCGTTTGGTAGATAGCGCCGAAGACAATGTAGATCTGTGGACTCATCGAAGCATTGGTACCTAATGAACTTTCATATGCAGTGTGCTTTAGTCTGCCCCTCTCAGACTTTTCTCAGCTCTAACCCCTCACCTGCCAACCATGCTGTATTGTGCTGTTTGTAAGTCCTTTACGAGCTCAGTGTCACGGATAGGAATGCATTTCTCCAAGAAACTACTTTAAAAATTTTAATTAAAAAAAATGTAGTAAGGACAACAAATGAAAGAACTCTTGATACTATTATGCTTGGCAACATCTCGAAAGCTTCTGATAGAAACTAACTTAAGAGGGTTCTAAATTTGTCATTAGAATAGCTCCTTTCATCTCCCCATGGTTTTAGTTAAGCAGTTCAGCTCAGGCCTCTAGTGAAATGTTTTCCCCCTCTGTTTGCATTTCTGAACAAGCCTCCATAATGTTAATGAATTCTATTATTTTAAAACCAATTACTGTTAGTTGGGAGGCTTCTTTACCAACGTTGTCGCGTTCTCTGTGGAATAGCGTGCCACGATCTGCCATTGTCTGCCGCTGCAGTCAAACTTGATTCTATTTCCTCCTATTCCCCAAACTGTCAATTCTATGCTAATGCATCTCTTTTGGTATTCAGATACCTCCCACTTTAAACAGAAGTACCTCTCAAGGGAGCCTGATTTCCAGGAATAAGAGCAAAGTTAGTGAATGACTGAAACTGTTTGCCGTATTTGTATACTCGACCAAAAATACACAATATGGCAAAAGCTTGAAAGAAAATCTGGGCTAAGCAGCGCAGGTTACACATCATGTTGATGGGTAGTTGTAATGAAGATAGTTGTGGTAAAGTCTAGTCAATATGACCTCTACCTTCGCTGCTGAGTGTCTGAGTAGGGATAGGCGTGCTATGCTCTCACAGGTGAATTGAGATGTTGTGTTCTGTCAAATCATGATAAAAGACTAGAACATGAAAGCAAGGGAACATTACCTGTGTTGTGTGAGAGAAAAAAAAGCATACTTGTATCAAAATTGAAAAGGACGAATTTGAGAGTGAGAGAGAGAGAAAATGAGGTTGATTTTTCTCCCCGTATTCACATTTAATATAATTCATGGGGTTTCTCTTACCACACTACTCTATTTGTTCAGGGTAATTATATGTATTAATGATTACCAAAGACTTGTATATCCAGTGAATTACCTAGGTGTTCTGCCACCTAGCCTCTTCTTCTTTTTTGTATGCTTTGACCTTAACTGTCTGCCGCTCGCATAGACTTTTGGGAGGTGATTCTCTACTTTTGTTTAGCTTTTCTAATCATTGGTGTATAGGCTTGAAAGCTGTGCGGCACACAAGGATACACTATTGGCTCTGTATCACATGAATATCTGAATGATAAGTATTCAGTAGGTACAGTGCCTTCAGAAAGTATTAACACCCCTTGACTTATTCCACATTTTGTTGTGTTTGTCTGAATTTAAAATGGAATAAATGTAGCTTTTTTTGTCACTGGCATACACACAATACCCAATGATGTCAAAGTGGAATTATAGATTTGTACAAATTCATTACAAATTGAAAGCTGAGATATATTTAGTCAATAATTATTCAACCCCTTTGTTATGGCAAGCTTAAATAAGGAGTAAAACATTTCTTAACAGGTACATAAGTTGCATGGACTCACATTATGTGCAATAATAGTGTTTAACATGATTTTTGAATGACTACCATAGTTCTGTGCCCCACACATACAATTATCTGTAAGGTCACTCAGTCGAGCAGTGAATTTCAAACACAGATTCAACCACAAAGACCAGGGAGGTTTATCAATGCCTCGCAAAGAAGGGCACCTATTGGTGGATGGGTAAAAAGAAAAGCAGACATTGAATATCTCTTTGAATTAAATTACAGTTAACAAAAATGTACACTTAATCCAGTATAATGTATAATACAAGATACAAAATTTAAAAATCCTACAGCACAACGGCAGAGTCATGTCTCAAGTGTAAAACTAACAACTACTCAATGCTATAAAGTCCATAAGTTGTAGGCAGAGCTAGAAAGTTCGCTGTCAGAGGTATTACAATGTAGAATGACTCTTAATCCGTCTGTCTGCATATTTAAAGATATTGGCATATGGGGGTGTAGTGAAATACCCGATGGGTTGGACGATTCACTTTTCATCAGTCATCTTGAAAGAACACATACTGAAAACATGGAAATCAATCAATCCGCCATCATTAACACAATGGAAAAATCAAATGATTTATTATTTAAATATAGAAAGTGTGTGGGCTATGGAAAGTAAAGAAGAAAGCCTGTACAGAATAAAAATATTCAAAAACATGCGTCCTGTTTGCAATATGGCACTAAAGTAATACTGCAAAACATTTGACAAAGCAATTCACGTTTTGTCCTGAATATAAAGTGTTATGTTTGGGACAAATCCAACACAGTTCATTACTGAGTACCACCCTCCATATTTTCAAACATAGTGGTGGTTGCATCATGTTATGGGTATGTTTGTAATCCTTAAGGACTGGGGAGTTTTTCAAGATAAAAAAGAAACGGAATGGAGCTAAGTGCAGGCAAAATCCTAGAGGAAAACCTGGTTCAGTCTTGCACCAGAAAGGACAATGACATAAAACACAAGGCCAAATCTACGTAGGAGTTTCTTACTAAGAAGACAGTCAATATTCCTGAGTGACCAATTTCTAGTTTTGACTTAAATCTACATGAAAATCTATGGCAAGACCTGAATCTTTATATATGACCATCAAACAATTTAAAAGAGCTTGAAGAATTTAGAAAGAATATTGGGCAAATGTTGCCAATCCAGGTGTGGAAAGCTCTTACAGACTTAC